>NW_020455553.1:208718-234127 GCF_003342845.1 Nothoprocta perdicaria | reverse complement strand
CATCCTCCCAAAGGCATCCTTCATCATCCTCCCAAAGGCATCCTTCATCATCCTCCCAAAGGCATCATCGTTCACACCACCCCGGGCAGTCCTCTCTTCTGAGACAGCTCTCAGCCTGACACACAACAGAACAACATACAGGGACATCTGAAAAGAAGAAAAAAATTAAGTAACTTATCTAAAAGCAACAGCAAGAGCATGTTCCAAGTGCACAGTCGGGTAACTCCCTAGCTCATAAATATCTTCCCCTACGCATTTCTTGTTACCACTAGTGCTCCAATCCCCAAGTTTCCAGGAAGATGGGAGCAGCTCAGGTAAAGGCCAGGTCAAAAAAAAGTAATAAACTGCAACCAGCCCACACCAGCTTCATCACATTCGATCACCTGCTACCATTAAAAGACTCCCGACCTTTTTTTTCAAGATGGGTAACAAATCTTTTGTCGACGTTTTCACATTCGCATAGCAAACAAAAAAAGAAGTGCGGAATCCCAGGCATGAAGTCGAGTCTTTATTCCCAAACAAGGGATGCGAACGCTCGGCCTGCTTTCCAAGGGTAAAAGGCTCGTGCCGTGCCGCGGGGCCCGCGGGGTCGCTGTCCCGCCGGATGGATCATCAGGAGGTCAGGGCGCCTAGGGAAGGGCTGGCACGGCGCTTAGCTCAGCGGGCTGCGAAGGACAGCACGACAAGCCAGGCACGGCCTCCCAGTGCCCTGCACGAGATTAGCCACAGAACCAGGGGCTGCTCTATTTGTTTAGACTAGATGTGGCTTTTTTTCCCCCTCTTACCTATCTATCACACACCAGCACACAACCAAAAAAATTATTTCCTTCTTTCCTTCTCACATATATTTTTATTAGCTATAAAATTACACAGCATTTGAAGTCAGAGTTAAATAAAGCTTGGTTTATCACATCAATGCTTCGGGGTTATAGAACAGCTCAACACAGTCATGCTAATGCACAGTCAGAGAAACAACAGCAGAGAAAGGTCACGTTTGGTGACTCCCCAGGGCCTGCCTGGGCTGCTACCAGCGTGGCTGGACACCACATTCAGACTTCAGGTGCTCAAAGTGACACTGTTACACTAGCGGTTGGGGTGGGAGGTTTCTGCAGGAGGAAATGCCAGTCCAGGACCTCCCCTGGGCCCCTCAGTCTTGTGGGAGACACCCCATGTCCCCCGTGCAAGCAGATATCCTGCTAGATTCAAGCTCTGTATTCTGTTGCCAATTCAATGCAGGAATTGGCCTGGTTTGCTGCTGAGTTCAAGGCTGTTGCAGGAGCTTATGTCACATCACATGTTTTTACGAAAGGCTTCAGTGACAGCTCTACCTGCTGCCATGGGATATCCTGGCCATGAAAGTGTTTAGGATTACACATAACTTATTTCTCTGGAAACTTGACTTTCCCATGCCAAAAAGCAAGCTTTCTGTGCAAAGTTCAGGGTGTGTGAGCAGAGCGAGCTCCCCAGGACAGCGCTCTGGAAGACACTGCAGGAAGAGCATAGCCAGGAAAGAATACATGCATCCCTGAACATGTGTCATGTTTCTTGGAGCCCTCTCTCCCCCACTGCAGAAATGCTGGGCAGGTAGGAGGAGGACACCGTGGTCCAGGCTCTCCAGCAGTCTCTGCTCCAGCGGGATGCCAGCAGGCGCAATGCCTTGAGGAGCACCGAGCCCTGCGCTCTTTCAGCGCCCACGCGCTGGCACGAGGGGCTGGCGTGACCACGCGAGCTCCGGAACCAGGGTCCCCTCACGCGGTGTCCCTGTGCCCTGCAGCACAACGGTCTAACGGCAGGAAGGGCAGCACCTCGCAGCCTTCCCTCTCGGGAAGTTCCCCAGCACGCAAGGCCCGGAGACTCGGCGCCAAACAGCATTGGATCCGATGGCCATGGGGAAAGAGCCGAACACCAGAAGCGACGCTGCTTTTCCACACGTTCTGCCTAGCCGTCTCCTCTGCCCACAGGAGGCGGCTGAAGGAGAGCAAGAAAGCTGTGCCAAGCTCTGCTTTTATCCAAACCTGGCGCTCTTTGTGCTGATCCACCTCCCCTATCCCTCCAGCCTTGGCGATTCCCGTGTGCTGCAATGATCTTTTCTTGCTGCTGCCCTGAAGATCTAACAGCTAAAGCCACCAAAGACATCAGGGTCGAGATGTGTCTCAAGGATACAGCCATTCCTAACTTTTCTGGCACAAAAAGACCTTGTATCTCCACAGAGGGCTGTAAAGATGTATGAAAGAACCAAAGCGTCTACGGGAGTAACAGTCCAGCTCTACCCCATCAGCTAATCATTAAAGGTTTCCTTTTGAAAAGCTCCTTGTCTCCCTTCTCTTATGGTAGAAGAAAAAGTGGTATCGGTCAGTCCCTAGACCACAGGCTAAGCACAGGCAAGCCACAACAGTAAGATAAGGCACGGCCATGCCATCTCAAACCTTAATTTCTAACTGCACTACAGGCGCAAGCACTGTCCACCCCGATGCATGTCGGCGCTGCACACTCCAATTAACCTTCCCTTTGGTTAAGGAGGCCAGCCAGTCAGGCACAGCCCTATTAGAAAATTACAGAGGCTGGAGGAGGCAGCAGGAGCGGAGGGTGAGTCAGAGCAGAGGCTGCAAACGGGCTCCGGGGGCTCTCGCCGCGGAGGATCCCGGGCAGCAGCCCCGCACGCGCGGCGCGCGCTGCCGCTCACCCAGCGCGGCCGCACACCCAGCCCGCCGCGGCTGAGAAGCCACGCTTCAGCCTCCATTCCCCAGCCTCTAACCTGCGTAGCTGTCCCCATCTCCAGGGCATCGGGAAACTCGATTCACCCTCACAGCTCCGGCGTGATTGATATTCGCAGAAAAAGCAAGCTCCCTGTGATAAACTTCATGTGTGAAGCACAGAAATATTTCTGACAAAATTTGCTATAATTAAACAGTACCAATTATAGAGAGGACTGGCTTAGTTCTACCAATTAAGCAAAGAAAAATTACTAGGTTGGAGATTTTAGGTAGGCAAACGGGGCAGCTGAAGTTTTGAAGCTGGCACAGGAGACAAGACATCAGAGGGCCTGGGATGCTCCAAAGCCAGGGCTCTGGCAGCCGCAGAACCAGCCAGGCAACGAACACAGCAGCAGCAGCAGCGAGCCCTGCTCCCTGTTCACTGACCCGGGCTGAAATTTCAGCAAGTGCTTCTCAGGAACAGGCACGGGGCTCTTCTGGAGCAGCCCAGCTCACGCAGCAGCATCACACCTTAAAGGAAGGTACGTTCTTGTCACCCTGCTCTGCGGCCTTCCCCATTAAAGAGCCTCCTCTAAAGTAACATTATAAAAAGAATATGAGGAAGGGCAAGTTAAATACTGTCCAACAATATTGTCCTGCCTTGCTTCTCCACTCGAGAGATCTCTTTGTAATAACTACAGGAAAAGGCAACAGCTCACTTAGAGGAATTACCCAAACTCAACTTTTTAACATTTCAAACCGTTTCAGGTCTAACGTGGATGGTATTTTAAAGAGACTGGAAATAGCAGCACACAGATAAGCTTGTAAAAATACGCCACAGAAATTAGTTACTTCCAGATTAAGAGGCTCTTTCTACAACAATTGTAACTGTGCAGGTTTCTCCAGATAAGGTTTCTTTTCACAGCCAGGCCTGCCCACGTGATTGCTGCTAACACCCAGGGCATCTTCTATTACTGTTTATGCTTCTTCAGAAAAATGTAAACAGCATAAAATGGCAATATGTCAGTGCTAATTGTTTCAGTAAGCCAGTTCCCTTCCCATTTCAGCCCCTCCAGTCACTAGAAATCAGTCAGTGCAATAATTCTTGTCAGGAGCATTGCCACATACACTCAGGCAGATTTGAAGAAAATCAAATATGTGGATGGTTAAAGAAAAAGTGTTTAAGAGTCTGAATGACAGGGGTTTTTTTTTTGCCAGAAAGTCATCCATAACCTACAGAATTAGCAAGAATTAGGTTATGTGTCACATAATCAAGTATCTTAAGCCAAACCAGATGCCAGCTAGTTTAATAAAAGATTCGGGATGCCTTGAGTTCCAAGCAAACATGCAAGAAGCCCATTGAAAAGCACAGGCAAGCAGAGAGAATTGCTCCCAACAAGGTCGCCCAGCTGCAAACCAGGAGGCAGGTCTCCAAGGTGGCTCATGCTATCAGATAGCAGGGGTGCTGCCCAAGCTAACATGTTAAAATAAGACACGAGGGCTTCAAAACAGCTTGCAGCTCCTCAGCTCCTAAGCTGAAGGCACCAGAGAGATGAGAAAGGCTGAACCCTTGGCAAAGGAATCAAAAGCATTCTTCAAAGTCGGCAGTAACACGTGCCAAGTATTCAACAAAATTCTTGCCTAGTCCTTTTAAGCTGCACAGGGACTAGCTGCTAACAAAGAATCTCAGCACAGGGAGCAGGGAAAGGAGGTGAGACTCGCTGGATTTTGAGGCTGTAACATAAGCTCTCCCTCCTCGTTCCTCTCCTTCCACTACTAACATCACTATGTCCTACCTAGAGCGGCAATTTTGTCACCTCCAAGCAGGTTTGCTGAGGCCAAGGCACTTCTTGCACTTGAACGGTATTTGGCACGTGAGTTCTTGGGTTTCTACAAGTGACTGAACAAGTTGCTCCCACTGATCACCAAAGAGCACAAGTGACAGAACTGCTCGGATGCTGCAATCTAGAAAGGCCCAACTTTGAAATAATCCTCTCCTGTGGAAAAACAAATACATTGCAGATTAGCTCGTATCAACTGCCCAACCCAAGTGGTCGGCCCAGGAGAGTACTCCCAGTACTTAAATTTTAAAAAACTTAGATTTTAGCATACATTCAATACTAAGATACTAAAACCCCATCGTTACAAATGTTATAATAAAGAGGATACCTTTCCATCATTCTGCAGCTAAGTTAACTGACCACAGTGATTAACTGGAGGTCATGTCAGCAGCTGAGATACAGATAGGGACAGCTGACCACTCAGCCATTGGAAACAAATTGTCAGCTATCAAGATGAAATGAATATCTATGCAATGCTTTTTATTTTTCAGTGAAGAGCAATCTGTTTTTAGACCAAGCAATGAATTTTAAAGTTAGAAAATGGATCATATTTAATTATGATGCTGTGGCAGTATGAGTTTCAAAACAGAGAAAGACAAGCGATCTCATGAGATGCACATCTAAAATAAGATAAAAGCTCACTGAAGAATGCATCCCAATCCTTACAAACTCCTAATTTCTATGTGTGAATCCAGTTTAGGCTGCAAGACTTAAATAGAGCTTCTTGTGCTCGAAATGACAGCAAGCAACTAGTCACAAGCTCTTGTGTCTGCAGGCGAAGACAAGAGACTCCTCCCTGGGTACGTGGCTGGCGACTCCGCGCGGGCCAAATGCCAGCTCCGGAGCAGATCCCTTCCCTGGCTCCACACATCATCGGGGGGACGGGGGCTCATCCTGCTGCAGACCCCACACTCGGATGGTGTCCCGGGGAGGTCAGCAAAGCACCGAGACCGTCGGCTCGGACGGCCGTTTAGGGAAACACTAACATACTCGGTCCAAATGCAAAGAACACACTGAATTCTTACGTTAAACTCGCTTCTCAATTTCAATGCTGGAATCAAGAACAAAAAAGTGAGGAATATTCTTTAATTTTTTTTTTTCATACATCTTTAAAATAAAATTATAACCTAGCAATAAGAGTAGGTTACTAAAATTTCTGGCATCCCAATGAAAAAGAGTTTATTTCTGTTTTTGGCCATTTGCTTTTTTAAACTCAATTTCAGGAACCATATTTTGCATTTCAATGCACAAAAAGAGAAGCTGGTCCAATTGCCAGCCCAAACAGAACAGTTTTACACAGTGGAAGCCAAGCACCACCCAGTTACTTCTTAAAGCTTTTGCCAAAAATTGCCCACAGCCCTAAAATAAACCTGAAATGCTTCATGAACATTTGAGGTTCATGAAACCTCAAGGGTTAGGACCTTAAGTTAAAGGCCCTACCATTCTTTTCTCAACACTCTATCTAATATATATTAAATTCAAATGTCTAAGGCACTACAAGCACAATCATAACAGACTTCATTTGCTGGTCCATATCCAGCAATATCAAGCAAGCAACGTGCTGGGGAGAACAGCTCACTCTCCACCAGACTATTTTATCAGGTTATCCAAAACCCAGAGGTTTCAGAAACCAGTGATTTGAGGAAAGGGAGCTGCAACTATGGACGTACAGCCATATACAAACAGGATAAATCTCTGAACAAACATCCGGGATGCACCGAGTGAAAAGCAAGTACACAGAGATTAAATTAAATGCAATGGAGAGCTGATCTAAGCACACATGACTCCGCTACCAAGGACAGCACCTATTTACAAGCAGAAAAACATGCCTTACGTTAACAGCACTGCAAGAATTTTCACACCACCACGACAACGCCAAGTCGGTCAAGTTGGGCAGAAAACTTGCACGCAGTTACAACAGCAGCACCTTAGTGCACTTGAGGGCATTATAAACATGCAGCAACCTTCTCTGCAGCTGAGCAGCGGGTTCTGGGGCTCTCCTCGTGTCCTAGCCCATCTGCACACAGATTAAGAGATAAGAGATCTCCATGGGGGAAAATTGTCCCCACATGAGCCCCATCACAGCTGCACGGGTCCTAAGAACGGGACCATTAGGTCCTACTTACAGCAAGGATCATCATCACAAGCACCGGTGCTTTCAAACCCATGCAAGCGAGGTAAGAGCACCATCTGTGACAGCACCAAATGCTATTTCTAAAATTCAGACCTGTAAAATGAACCTAGTTTTAGGCTGTTCCACACCCAAAGATTAAGGTAAGAAGTGCAAGAGTACCAAAGCTTGAGACTACGCTACTTTCGCCCCTAAAGCCCTCCTTTCCAAATGTCTGCAAGCGAATCCACGAGCCTGGATTATAGAGATAAGGAACCTGGGCCAAGGGATAACACAAAATTAACTTGTTTGAAGATGTTAAAGCAAAAAAATAAAGAAAAAAAAAAGGCAGTACACACAGAGGGATATACTTTTTTCTTTGAATGATGCTGCAAAGTGAAGGCTGCCAAACCAGATAACAGATGGCTTGTATTGGGCAAATAATATTCAATACCCTTATTGAAGCTGGAGCTCAGGGAGGAAGCTGCAAAAGAGTTTGCTGAAAGTTAGCGATACAAGAGGCACCCAAAGGAACATGTGAGATTGCAGCAGGACCGTCTCGCAGCGCCCCAGCATCCACCACCCCCGCAGGCCTCCACCAGCACACCACCAGCTGCAGCACAACACGACTCCGGAGAGTTTTACTGATTTCAGCAAGAAACCTGGATTTACAAGCTGTAAGGAGTCACTTTGGAGGCAGTCTGGAATATGAGGATAAACACACATTGCTCTACCCACAGCTGCATGGCATTTCATCCATCACTGTGGAGCAGGGATGAACGCGGTTCTCATCAACGCCTCAGCCGCTGCAGTCATCTTCACGTGCCATTTAACTCCTGAAGTTGGGCACGGTTTACATGTTCAGATACACCACATTTTTATTTCATTTGGATAGTGAGAACACTTGGGCAAAACAAGCAAATAAATAATAACAAAAGAGAATTGTAAGATATTTTTGTGTCTAATCTCAGTAGTGTTTGGAACCTCTTCTGAATGACTGCCTCAGGTTGCAGGTCTTGTTGAACATTTATTTCCACTGGATTTAAATTGCTCACATCAGTCACATGAAACTTGTGATTTATCTGAAACCTTGCCTTGGCGGTGTAAACACCACCAGACTTCTGCAAGATTCATCCTTCCCGCATCAGCTGGAACCATTTGTTCCCAGGCACGAGATTGCTTTATTTAGCTTAAACCACTACACAGCCCATACACTTACCCTTACATACCCCGTATCTGGTCTAGAACAACAAACACACCCACCCACTCTGAGCAGCAGCATCTCAAACTGAACTACAGCCCACGGGCCCCTGCTGCAGCACTGAGGCAGTCAGAGCAGAGCGGAGCTTAACTATTAGCACAGGGTCACGGCACATTAATGGATTTTCCTGAGTGCTCTGTGTGTGTATGTGTGTGCACACACACACACATATATATAAATATATAATATAGGTGTTCAGAGATTAATGGTAGAAAACTGCAGTAATTCATTTTCTTAAAAATAAAAAATAAAAAAAAAAGCTGCATGGAAAACATTTCCTGCCTGCAACTGGAAAAATACACTGGATTCTATCACCACTCCTGTATTTTTCCTTTGAAAAATCCTCTCTGGTAACTAAAAAGCAAGACTGTTTTGTTCACTCCATAAAGCTACAGTCTCTAAGAGCACAACTATTTGCAAAACCAGCTGCAGTTGTGAAGAAAAAGAACCAGGGGCTTCTCTTGACGGGTCGCAGCTTCTCCTGGAAAGGTGGTTCCTCCGCTCCGGAGTTCACGGCTTTTGTCATATCAGGGCTTCTCTTTTATCTTGAGGATATTGAATTTATATTTGGTTTCAGCTATTGGCATGACAACCTTCCTTTAAAGGTGACGGAAACGGAAAGATTCAAGTCTACCGCTCCTAAAAAATATATACACTTTAAGGAATTCTCTCCTCCTTTCACCATCACTTCAATTTCCTTACATTAAAGAGTTAACAGATCTTATTTTAGCATTCTGGCATTAAAGATTGCCATAGGTCACCAAATAAAACTTAAGTGAAGTCCAGCTCGGAGAAGGATCTCCATAATACAGATTTTGGAGGTGCCTGCAGTGTGAATTTCAAAAGCGGCTTGTACAAGCTCCCATCATCCAGACAAAAATATAGATCTGTTTGCTTGCATTTTCTTCCTGGAAAGGATTGATTTTTTTTTTTCCCCTCTCCCCTTCCACCCCCTTCCCGCCTTTGCGGCTCTAGACAAGGTTTCTCAGAAGTTGTCTCTCCTGGTTTCCCCAAGAGCAGAGCGCACCGAGCGCATCAACTCCTCGCACCCAGCCCTGGTGAGGTTCCGCGGCAGGTCCTGCAGCCCCTCACGTAAAGAGGAGCCAAACAGACCCTCAAACCACCAAATCCATTCCTACTACGCATGTGCTACACCCGAGCAAGCAGGACGTGTTGTCTTTTGGCTAAAAAATACAACAGTCACAACAAGAGTGGTCTACGGGGAAGCCTTCATTTAGGCAACGCGTCCATGTGTTTGTCCCCTATGCTCACCTGACACAAAATATTCCAGTATGGTGTAAGAGGCTATAGTTAGAAGAGTTAAGGAACTATTCCAACACTTTAAGTCCTTAAGGATCTTGAAATTCTAATTTCCCAGTTTTCAGAATTTCCCAGCTAAATGTGAATAAATAGGGGAAAAAAAAAAAAAAGGTTCAAATTCCTTCCACAAGACAAGGTTCCTTACAACAAGAACTCGCTTCCAAAATACTCAACTGAAGTTCAAGCATTACCAAGGAAAGCTCCTACATACTTTAACACACAAATGGCAAGAACAGAGGGAGCCCAAACAGAGATACAGACCAAAAAGATCTTTTCTGTTCTCAAAATTGTATCTAGATAAAGCTCTCACTATAGCACTGCTTAGTAAGGCTAACAGAGAGTCTCAGAAGCAATACTTTAAATACATATAATGGAACCTTTAACCGACAAAAAATAAATTCTTAATATTCACTGTGTTTTATTAAAAAAAACCTATCTCCACCTTTTGTGCATGCCAGCTGTTATGTACGGAATGACATTCAAAGAAAATGTTATTTACGCCTACTCCTAGAAATGGTTTCCATTGATTGTACTTGAAAAGGCAGAGCCTCATCCCTTCCTATACAAAGGCCAAATGCTTTTCCAGACACCCGTGCCCGCAAAGCGCACCCGAAGGAGCGGCCAGGCCGTGCCGTGCCGTGCCGCAGGGTGAAGGGCAGGCGCCCCGCGCCGGCAGCAGCGCCGCAAAGCGCCGCGCGCAGGACAGCGCTCTCGCCTGGCACCGCTGCCCTGCCCTGCGCTCGCCGCGCCGGTCACAGCGACGTCCACCACCATTGACAGAGCTCCGCACCAAAGCCAGGCAGGAAGCTCCCAGAGAGAGGTGCAAGTCTTTCCTAAGCAGCACAGCACCCTCAAATCCGGGTACACCTAAAGAACTGGGCAGCTTTTACTAACATTACTGCCGGATCTTCATCTTTTCTCTCTATAGCCCCTGTAAAAAATATTTCTTTGGCGAAGAAATTCCTCCTAAATAAAGAATATTACATGGAGCGACAACAAACATGCCGAAACAGGCAGAACATCATACTGCCCAGGGGAGATGCTCCCAGCAGAGCCCATTCAAATATTTTACCATTTGGAACAAGACAAAACACCTGGAATGCCACTGAAGATAGAAACCCTGTTGGTTAATGTTGCAGGATACGGTGCGCAGGGCTGTGACTGAATCCACATAGTTATGTTTACTTGCCATTAAGCACTATGGAGTTCTTTGGGCTTCGAAAGTGAGTATTCCCACCGCAGGAACATCCCCTCTGATGAAATAAGTAAGGCAGCCGTGGATTCAGGTGCTGCTGGCACAGCAAAGCTGCTCGCTGAGGCCCGCTTCACGCTGCCAGGCATCCCCGTTCGCCAGCTTAGTCGGATGGCAGCAGCCTAATCCTCCCGCTTTGATCAGCGGCAAAACTGCTCGTTTTTGAAAGGAACGAGCATATGGAATAGGCAAACTCTGCAGCCGTCACCTCCTGACAGCCTCCCCATG
The DNA here is from genome assembly GCF_003342845.1 of Nothoprocta perdicaria. Classification (NCBI taxonomy): domain Eukaryota; kingdom Metazoa; phylum Chordata; class Aves; order Tinamiformes; family Tinamidae; genus Nothoprocta; species Nothoprocta perdicaria. The sequence goes on along the minus strand of NW_020455553.1, from coordinate 223,422 downwards.
CAGGCAGCGAATGCCAGAGCTACGGAGCTGGCTCCTTAATTAGAGATCAAGGACGTCTGTAAATAAACCACGTGCAGAACATTTTATAGCCCGGGCTACTGTTTTATTTATGAGCTTCCTCACGCACGTGCCTTACAGAAGGAAGCTGAAGTGCCTTATACACAGAGGTTTTACAGCACAGAAACTCATCTCCCGACGACACTTCCCCTCACTACAGCAGACTGGGCCATTCTCTGCTCTTCCCCGTGGTGCTGGTCCAGCAAAGGTGACAAAAAATTTGGCAGATTGCACATTGGCAGCCACAGAAGTCCCCAGGGTCAGCAGTGGGGAAGCCCCCGCGGGGACATTCCCAAGGCAGGAAGACAACATCAACACTGGACTCTTTAGCCCACACTGAAGGATAAAATAGTGCAAACAAGTGAAAATCTCAAATACAGACATTGATCTCACTACACAGAGAACTGTCATAATTCCTCTTCCGTGATTAATAAAGCTTTGAAATGTCTTAGGAAAAAAACATCATTCATGAGAACAGGCATCATGAGCCAAGTGCCACAACCAAATACCAACAAAAGGGAAAAAGAACAAAGGAGTCAAAAATAAGGTGGTGACAGAATAGAAACACCTCTTCCAAGCACCCCCAATACCACCCTAACACCACGATCCCCACATCTCCCCAGTACCACAGTAACCATGAAACCACTCTCCAAGTCCTTGTGGGCTGGCAAGGCCCTCCGGCGTATCCCGCTCACCACATCAATGGGATTCAGGAGAAATAGACAGCCTGGAGCAGACGGCCCAATTGCCATAATAAAGGACTGCTGCCTTGGCTTGCACAACACCAAGTTAACACGTACAAGAAGCCAAAGCCTTTAAGCACATATCAATACAGCACTGTATGAACCACTGAAACACCAAACTAAAGGGGTTAGCAACGTGGCTTCATTATGTTAGCAGGATGGGGGAAGCTCCTCGGCCGTCGAGAGCTCCCGCATGAGCAGCCCCTGCCAGACGGGCTGCACCAGCCTCACTATCCGTATCCCCAGGGAGATGAATTCCACGCCTGATGACTAATTCATTACTCGAGTTTGTGCTTAGGCAAGTCCAAGCGCAGAGCACACACCTTCCGAGGCCAAATTCCTTCTCGGCCGGCAAGGCAGCGGGGACACAGCTGCTCCATCTAGTCCACCGCACTAACACACGGTCTAGCTCAGGCTGTTGAGGACAAAAGCTGCAACTGAAGCCGCAGCAGCAACTGAAAGCAGAAACAACTGAAAGGGAAATTGGTATCACTCAGTTCTAACTGATCTCAAACTCAAGAGACAGATTGGAAAGACCCATGAAAGCCCCTTTTGGGAGCCGAGGCACTTTGGCTTTGAAGCCTTTCAGACTCCAGCTCAAAATCCAGCACCCAGAGCAGCAAAATAACCTTCTACTCCAGGAAGCACTGGGTGCATCTAACAGCAGAGCCAACAGCGGCTGTGGCAGAATCCCGTGCCCACGTGTACACGGAAACAGGAGCCAGAAACCCAAACCCGTGCCCACGTGTACACGGAAACAGGAGCCAGAAACCCAAACCAGTCTGGCGAGCTCGGCTGGACAACGCTCCTCCTCGCAGGGCCTGTCCCCCCTGCTTCCCCTTCATTATCCCTCTTGATCCGTGGCTTTCCGAGACACCACGGTAGGGAAGGCATGTGTGGAAAAGGGCAGTGCTGGAGCTGTGGCGGGCTCCCCATGGCTCATTTATGGCTCCAGGTGACACGCGACAGGGGACGTGTCTGCAGCAGCCCCATCTCAGCAAGTGTGACGCACGCCAGGGACGTGGCGCCCGCTCTCTAACAAGGCACCGCCAGCGCCTCTAATCCTCCCATTGCTACGGTGCAGAAAGATTTCATTTCATCCAAGGCTCCTCGCTTTAACAGCTTACCTTCTGAAGCATAAAATTTTAATAAGGCTTATCGGCATGATATTAATTATAGCCCATGACAAATGACCATACTGTATTCAAGGAAACTTCTAAATCATTCGAGACCCCCAAATGCGAGTGCCATACACACCGTTGTCACTTGTGAGCACTGACTGACCCCAGTGCAACCACAAAGAGCAAGAGGCTTTCTGACATTTATTTTTTCCTTCAGGCCCTCTAGAAAGCGTTTTTATCTTCAGGCAACTCTGCGAATTAAAAGCTTCAAAAGGACAAGGAATTCGCAAGAAAAGTTTTCTTGTATCAGCGTTCAGCCAAGGTCAGGGCAGAACCAAGTCTTAAACTCGGACTTCCAAGAAATGTGTTACCCTGTAACTGGCCAGAGAGGGAGGAAGGAGAAACCTGAACTTTTGTCTCGGATTCCTGTGGAGTTCGAGCAGCACTTGACAAATACCAAGCAATGAAAGAGACGTTCAATTACCAAAAAAAAGCCATATCAGCTTCTGAGACTGCTTATTTCCTTGCTGTCTGTCTGCTACTCCTGCTTAGGGAAGACCAAAAGTCACGCTGAAACTCCTCAGTCAAGCCAAATGCCATTAATCCATGCGCAGCATCTGCTTTCCAGGCACCTCAGCCCACCAGGCTCACCACTACCCCTCTCGCTGCCATTCATTCCTACCCCTGTGCTCGTCCACGGCGCACATCTATATCTAGCTTTAGATATTCTTGCGAGGCCAGGTTGGTTTTACGGAGTTTTTCTTGAGACTGCATTCCTCGTCACGTCGGAACAGCACCACAGGACTCGGCTTCCACGTTTAGGCTGGACCAATGCAGGGAAAAAGGGATCCACGCAGCGGGAGCAGCACAAACTAACTTACAATATATTTACAAACTAAATGACATTATTACAACCGGATTCAAAAACACACACTTATAACCTCACCTTTATGGGCTTCAGCTTGATAAAACTAAGATATTGTAATGTTGCAACTTTACATTATAACAAAGCTTAAAATTACATATTTTAAAAAAAGATTTACATTGCATAAGGCTTTATTATTTTAACAATAAAGCATCAAACTGCAAGGCTATCAACATACTGTAAATAAAATGGGTGAAATACGTCCTGTGACACCTAGTGCCTTCACATTTATTTAGCATCAGGAAAATCGAAGATAAGCAGCAGCGGCTTGACTTGTATTCAGCACCCGTCCTGGTTAGTTGCAGTAATATTTAATGGGAGGACAGAGCCCTCCCGCTCCGGGCGGCCACGGCGACAGCTACCGCGCGCGGCCCTGCGGCCGGTCGGCGCTGCAGGGAGAGGGGCAGCTCCCGCGGGGCCATCGCTGCCCTCGGGGAGACCTCAGGGCTCTGTGGGGTCCTGGCTGCTGGGCCGTTTTGCAGAGACAGCTTACAGAGCGATTCCCACCTGGAGGGACGGGGTTTCTTCCCGGGGCCAGCCGTGCGGCTCGCTCCCTGCCCGCAGCATGCATTTCTAAAGGCAGAGCAACCAATCGCATGCCATCCACGCTGCATTATTCACCACGTAGCTGTAGGCTCATCCAAAATCTTAATTGTCTAATGATTCAAATCGCCTCGCTCAAACACAGCTCCAAAGAAAGGACGAGAAAGCCTGAGGCTGCCTCCTACACACACATTAAATCTCGCTCTTGAGGTATGTGCAAAATCATTTCAAAAAAGACTGCACCAGCCACATCCATTGCTTCTTTATGTCTACATGTGTCTTTATGTCTCCAGCCAAAATGTTATTTGATGTTTCCTTATCATCCCGGAGCGAGGGGTTGTCTTTTCCCACCGTCCAACCACAGCGTGTTGACAACCCGCGACCTGGAGCACGCCCGTTCAATCACAAAGGCCATGTAAGGACCGAGAGCAAACACAGCGCGGCCTTTTCAAGCTCCCGGGAGCAGCAGGGAAAGGAGCGCAGTGCTGAGGAGCGACGCAGGGCCCTTGTGCCGCGCGGCCAGGAGCTGCTCGCAGAGCCAGAGGGAAACCTGCCCATCGGAGCCGCCTTTCACGGAGCCAGCCTTGCTCACCTGCGGCACCCTCACTGTGACCTACTGAGCTCCAACTGCTCCGTTTGCTCACGTTTCGTAAGCCTTCATAGCTGGTACCAAAGGATGCTAAAAGAAAAGTATAAAAATAATTACACAGCAGTTAACTGTCCCTACCCAGCCTCAGAAGCAGCCTTGAACCTAGATTATACTGCTGACTACCGAGTCGTATTTGAGCTCCTCTCCCAGCAGGACAGATTCAGGGTTGTCCGAACTACTGTAGCTGCTATCCACAACGTGTCTTAAGCGGGTGACACGTTCCCGGCTAAGAGCTGTTCCCTGCTGCCAAGACAGCTTTGAACGTGTCCCACACCACGAGGTGGAAGTCAGGGCCTAGGCTACAGCCATCAAACCAAAGCCTGTCCCAGCAAGGCGGCTGCACTACTCACAAGTTGCTCTCCATCATTCTAGCAGCTTCCTGCTTTTTATTCCATGCCTGCTTACCTTAATAAGCTGTCCCTGAGGTTATTTATGCAAAGAAATGCATTTCAGATACAGATGGCAGAATCCAAACACTCGGTTGCGCTGAGGAAGCATCAGAGAAACTGGGCATCACCTCACCGCCTAAACGCTGGGGCGCAGCCAGCTTCTCCTATCGCTATCCGTGTGCTCCGGAAACCAACATTGTCACTGGCATCAGGTACCCAAAGGAAAAGGGGAGCACTGTGGGATTTTGGAGGTTACATCCTAGTAAGAAACATGGTCCCCATCCTTTAGTCATTGGCATCGTGCAAAAAGACACTGGTCCAAGTTCTGTGTGTCCACAACAAGGCGGCAAGAGATACACGGCATCAAGAGACACGACTGCTCCATGGTGGTTGATGGGAAGGGCTTCTGGGGACTCGCTTAGGCCTAAATATTCTCACACAAACAAAGCCTGTGGCAAAGTAAATTAACAGGAAACACATTTATTTTAAATTAAAAGGCTATATATTTTCATATAGGATATAAATTTGTATGTGTATGTGTGTATATACAAAACCAAACCACAAAACTATAGAATTGTGGCTCTTGAAACTTTGGAGAAAAGAGAAAATGTGTTTCTCCACATCCTGCTTTATTCATTAAGGGTAATTATCAACCTAAAGAACATCATTTATTAACAGACATAAATCCAAATTATTTAAAGACATTTGGCTATAGGTTAATACTGTTAGTGTATGTTAAATGAAAGCAGCAACCAGGTAATAATTGCAGATTATGCTGCTAGTGCCAATACTGTCCCACGCTTTCAGACACCTCTTGCTTGTCTAATCTAGAGCTAAGTAAATGAAAATACAAATGCAAGTTCAACAGAATTCCTGCTAGTACTAGAGCTTTTCCCCTGCAAATTGTGCAAATGATGTCTCATTTTAACATCGCCCATTAATTTTGATTATGATTTTGAGCTTAATGTATTCCTACCTCATTCAGGTTTTGCAGTTTCATAAAGCTCTTTAGCAAACAGGGATCCTTCTTCAAAAGGCACTGTGGAATTCACGACTGGAGTTAAATGGCATAAGTAATCTCCATAATGAAACGATACAGCAGAACGCTCCCGTACCATCTGATATTACAACACTATTCGTTTACATAAGTTTTAGAGGGAGGTTAAATTTCAATATCTGAAAGGCAAATATTCCAGGAAATAATATTTGGAGCAGGCCCTGACCATTCAGGCAGATGATGGGAATGAATAATTTACAGCCACCTTTTCATCTTCCCCGCAGCCGAGGAGAGCTGAATTCTAAGGAGCTTGGGGAGATGCCGACACATCTGCTCACCGGGTGGAATAATCCAGGACGCTCCAAGCAATATGGTCCACTAACCTATTTCACCTGGGTGACCAGCCCGCCAGGAAGCCGTGGGAGAAACCTGCGCCATGAGGGATCCCCTTGTTATGATTTGTTGCAAAGCACATCCTATCTCAAAGGAATGAGCCGCCACATGAGGTTTCGCCTAAAAAGTGCTGCAAGTTCTTACTGCCCTTAGCTGGGAACGAGTGCTGCGGGCCTGCCCCACTGAGCTGGCACCCTGGCACGCAGCTCTCCCGGCCACGTCACGAGGACTCGGAGGCAGAGACTATCATCACGGCAGCAGCAATTTGCCCAGATCAGTCTTAATACCACGCACATATCATCAACAAAGCAAACGCATCAAAGAATTCTCCAGGAACTCAAACAAGGCCCATAGCACTGCTGGGGATCAAGCACCATTTGATAATTCAATCTCCCACACATCGCTGGAAGGAGTAACAAGACGAAGCAGTGATTTCCTACAGATGTTGCTCAGGTGGAAGGAGGACGCAGTCTTCATCGATGGAAAGCTTCACAAGAGACCATGAGAATCTACACGAATTAGACTTTTCAGCCTGTGTTATTCCTTTTTTATCTTTAGCATCACAATTTGCATGTGGAAGCAGATGGATGTAGGTGCCATTCATTTCAGTGCAATGAGAAGGGTTATCACACAACCAGCCAAGCAGCAGACTAAGAACCTGCCATCTAGATTTGAGACCCCCTTCCCAGCCAGACTCTCCACTAAGAAAAAAAGCAGAACAGTCACTCACAGACCTCAACAATCATTTTGGAGCTTTCTTCGCTTATTCATATCCCAGACAGGGAGGCTGGTCCTACATATGACCCTGCCACAAGCTCCCAAGGTTGCACAGTTTACCTAATACTCACTCGTCCTCACAGTTCAAGTAATAAATCAGAAAGCATTAACTGAAGATTAGCACTACACTATATATCGAGCGTAGCAAAAGCCAACTGTGCATGTCTACAGCCTAGAATCAAGATTATTTAGAATATGGATTTTAGTTAAAGTAGTCTAAAATGAGATTGAGACTCATGCTGGAAAGATAAGTTTCAATAAGAGACTCCTGTAGTTTCTATGCTAAACTCAAAATACCAGAAAGTAACAGAAAAGTACCTAGCAGCCCCCCCAAAGCCCAAGAACTTGCTCCATGAGTTGTCACAGAGCACAGCGGTGTTTTGGACACCATCTGTACACAGATACCACCAGGCTGAGAACTAGTGCTCATGGTAAAGGCAAAGGAGGAAGGACTTGGGGGAAAAGGAACTAAGCAACAGGGACGGAGAAACAGCTCCATTTCCAGCTGGTACAAACCCACGGAAAGGTATTTGCCTCCGATACCTCAGCACTCCTGTGGTCAATGGAAGAAGAACGGAAGAAGAATGCTCCCCATTTCCCTGGAGCAAAGCGGAGGGAAGCAGAGGAGCTGCTCTCGGTGGCTGGGCAAGATGGAGTTAAACGAGCCGCACAAGCAGCTTGCACCATTTTCTGCTCTCTACAGACAATACTGAAGAGAGCCAATCTTAAAAACACAGCAAAAAACCCACAAGACAAACAAACAAAACACTTCCATAAATACAACAGTTGCAGGTCATTAACTCCCTTATTGTTGGTCAAGCTTCAAAAGTACCAAAGGAATTAGAAACAAGTTAAAATTTAAAATTAAACAAAAAAGTTGAATCATAAACTGGGAATTTTATGGTTAGCTTTGTATGGTAACATCTGATCCTTAACTAAAAGCTTTACATTTTAGGAATAAAAACATAAAACAAAGAGGGGTGAAGTCTTCTTAAGATGTGCACTAAGTCCCACCCGGTTGGTAAAACAGTAACACCTGAGCAAAGAAAACTACTTTAAGGCTAGAGTTTCAGGCTTAGCATGCAGTACAACAAGGATTCTGTTCTTTTGATGACACTAGGACTGTTGCCACCCAGCAAAAGAAAGGTAGTTCTGGAGCCTGCACTTTAAAGAGGTTGCTGTTTTAACAAAATTAGTAGGTTAAGGCAAGTAACCAGCCAAGTATCAAGCTAAATTTAAGAATTATACATGCACCAGCATTGCCTGAAAGAAGAACTTTTCAACATAGATTGGGCATTTGAGAAGTATAGCTAGAAACTAGCCCAACTCTCACAATACATTTAGTCTATTAACTACTATAATCAGGGTTTTAACATTCCAATAAGAAAAGTATAGTTAAATCCATCAAATTAATATTCCACATTATTTTAACTACATCACACCTCATTTTCTGAGGCTGACCAACACAGAGCAGGCCAAAGAAGCAGTTGAGAAATGAGAATATGTTTTGAAATGTTTGAAATGAGAATAATGAGAAAATACGTTTTACCCCATTTTAGGAAATATTGTCCATCTTAGTCAACCCACCACACTAAAGACACAGTTAGTCTTCTGCACTTGCACACTCTCATGCTCTCTCATCTATTTAATATATGTTTTATATATAAATGTACATATTTATAATACTGAAGCCCAGAACTGCAGTTAAGGAGATCTGTGAAATTAATAGTGCATTGCAATCAAAGTGAACATAAGAAAGAGGAGGAAAAAAGGAGGAGTTAGAAATCACTTTCACATTTTCAGTCACTTTCAGATCCTGAGGCAACACAAAGGCAAAAAGTATTTAGTACCTCAAAGGTAACATAAGGAAAAGACAGAGAAATAACGTAAAGGGCTCTAGTGAGAAGGACATGGAGGACACAGGATGAAAGCAAAAAGCTCTTGCAGTTCAAACCGCCAGTGCTAGCTGAGGAACCAGGATGTGCCCAGCACAAGTACCTCCTCGAGCGGCTGCTTGCCACGGAAAAACAAAGCTCTGCTCTCAAACTAGACGGAAGCATTTCCACGAGCGAGTGTTCTCGTAAGTGAGAGGAACCCAGCTGCTGAAGTCCCAAGCCATACAAAGACATGTGTTGTTCTGTGACAGAGGACAAAGCATCCCGACAATCAAAAATAGCCCGCAGGCTGTGAAAGGCCAGGCTTTTGCCCATCAGTCTATTAACTTCACCAATTTAGGAGAACTGAGGGCAGAAAAGCGGTTGTATTCTGTGTCCAGCACCCAAGGCCAAGAAAAACATGATGCTAGATTAAAATCTGCTTACCTTCTATAGAAGGGGCCTGGTCCTGAGCTGCATACAGCATCTCTTTGAAAGCCTGTAAGAAGAAAGGCACAAGTAATCCCATTAGTATTAAAAGAAAAAAAATACATCCTTTAATAAGCCTGTTGGAAAACAAGCAGCAATTCAAGTCCTGCTACCCCTCCAGACTGACACCCATGCTAGGGAGCGTGATGTCAATGCTTGAGCACTGATTTCTCATAACAGGAGGCACACAAGTTCATGCTGAATGCTTCCTCTAGCACCTGTTACCTTACTGAACTTCAAAATTTATTCCCATAATATTTTAAGCATCTACTTTGAGGAGAAAAAAAATAAATAAAATATTTCAGAGTTGTGACATGACACAGAAAGGAGTTTGTCACGGCAAGTGGCACAAGAGCAGCCTCGGGGATTTCTTACCACTGCTCTGCAGTAGTAGAGAAACACAGGCATGTTCTACAAGCTGAGGACAACCTGACAAAACGCGATCACGGAGCCGAGAGCAACGGCACTCTCTCGAGGTGCAAATAGAAGGACAAAATGAACAGAGACCAGAATTATTAACCAATTAACCAGAATATTAACCAAATAGAGGTCTGGGGAATCAGCATTCCAGAGGCCAAAAGGACAAGCTCCCCAGTCGCTTTGGTTTAATCCTTTCAGTTACCACAAAGCAGAATCACCTGTGGGGCACAACAGCTCAGAAGCAACAAACAGGAAACCTGATCAAATTGGATCTCTTTTTAGGCCACCTCCTTTCAGAGGCTTCAAGTTGCTGGTATTATGTCGTTTATAAGTTAAACATGCCCTCTATCACACATCCTAATACAAAATAAAAAATAAATAAAAAAAAAAATCACTGTTTGAATGCTTGAAGGACTAGAATGAAGATTTGGGAAAGAGAAGCAATAAGGACAGTTACGTAGTGCGAGATCACTAATAAAGATAAACTTATCAGCGCACACACACAATGAACTCGAGTGCTTTACACACCATTGCTTCAAGAACTGGATTTTATTTCCCAAGTTTTGAACATATAGAAATCTAAGCCACAGTAGTCATTTAGCTCCCTTTCCAGTCTTGGAAGTTTCTCGTCTCTCCTGCCCATTACCCAGCCCACTTATCACCCTACATCTCTGCACTCACTACACTGTCCCCACCCCAAATTCCCTCTGAGGTCAAAACATCACAGCCTAATAAAAGTAAAAATAAAAAAAATAAAAAATAAATAAAAAATAAAAAATAAAAAAACCACATCATAGCAAATCCCTCAAGAAACAAAACCCACAAGCTCAGCAATTAGAAACTCAATCCTGCTGAAACCTGGCGGTTATGATCTTGTTAAGTAAACACAAGGTCTAAAGGACATGTCTATTTATCACAGGGTATCGCAGCCGGCAAGCTAAACAGGCAGATCAGACATCTCTCAAAAGGTCTCATTCCCGAGTCTGCAGAGGTCCTAACAAAGGTCACTTGCATAACTGTTTTCCCAACTAAGCCCTTGCCCAAGGATGATTCCAGTGACACAGTTCTCTCCTACCCTGCGTTTTGGCTTTAAATTCCTCCTGAACACGGGGCGTTTCAGCCCGTTTCCTCCCATGACTCGCTAGAGAGCGGCGCATGACCTGCTTCCCTATGCCAAGCGGTAAAAACCCTCTGCCTTTCTTCACCCCACTCATCATCCTCCCCGACCTGCAAGTCTTTCCATGAGCCACAGCCACCACGCAACGCAGGAGAAACAAAAAGAGAACAACCTGGAAGGCACAGCAATAAGAAAACTGCTTTTCCTCTTGGCCTACCAAGAGCTAATTTAGCAGCATTTCCTGTCTCCAAGTTTACAACTCATTTAGAAATAAAAAGCCACCACCGCTGGAGGTCCTGCACTGAGGTGGTCCCGCAGACCGCGATCCCACGGGCTGGCAGCAGGTATCAGACCTATGCAAGCAAAGCAATAGTCTGTAAAGCAAAAGGCTGAGCGCTTCTTAGAACCTGAAAATATCCTTAGTCCCCTGGATGGCAAAATTTTAGGAGAGATTCTTTCTACAAGCCACTCTCACCTTCTCATATGAAGGAATTACTCTTTCTGCCCTTAGAACTTAGACAGGAAAAGGTTTTGGTTTAAAGTGAGTTTTGAAGTCTGTTTTGAAGTGAGTGAAGTTGACGCATGCACATCGAGCACCAAAAAAGCAAAGAGAAAACAGTTAGAAACACAACTGTCAAGCCACAAAAATGGACAAATTTAAGGGAAAAAAATGTTAAAAGGTGGAACAAAGCAGTTATTTAAGCTGCCTGGCTTTCAAAGCGCTCCTGCTCTTCGGAGCCTGTGAGCCCCCAGAGGGAGGAGCAGGGAAACAGCAGAGCAGATTGTGGCAGGAGGTGGCGGGCCGGGTGCGAAGCGCCCGTCACGAAGCGCACCCGGAGGAGCGGAGCTGGCGCCGTCCCAACAATCCTTGGAAAAAGGAGCCTCCGGAGACCAGCAGGCTACAACTGCCCCTTCCATCTTCCCAGCCTGCTGCTGCCTGCAAGGCTGGGTATTTTTACCTGTCGTGTCTGCTCTCATCCGCCTCCTTGCCTAGGCCTTGCATTTCCACAAGAATTCTGCCCTCCTTTTTCATGTTATTGCCAGTTTTAAGTCACAAAGGCAGAAACGGACAAATTTGGTCAGTAATTCTCCAGTCGTCTTTGCTGTAACAGGGTATATGGCAAAGAGACGAATACAAGGAAAACTGTGTGCAAGAAGACTAGAGGCTGGTAAGATTTTATGAGACGACTAAAGAGACTTCTGCATCCAGATAAATGAAATCAGACCAGATTAACCAACAACAAAATTGCCATCTGGCAAGTGTAAAACTCAGCTGTGTTTCTATCAGACTGATGGGCACACATACTCACACTTGGAGGTCTGCACAGACAGAGCTAAATTCTCTTCTTTCTCCTAAAGTCCTCCAAAGAAGCACAAAGCAGCAATAGGAAAACGTGTCATGATTTGGACAAATAAAGGACAATGGTAAAAATGCCATTTTACGTGGAGATTTTATACAATGTTATTGCCATTGCTGCTCGCATAAAGCCCGCCTCACCATTTGCATGGAGGGGGGGTTTCAAGAAACATCACTTCAGAACGGACTTTTGTCTAGAACATGTGAAAAGCAAAATTCTGCCTCTGCATATTTTCTCAGAAAGGAAAGTTAATTTGATATTTCATTCTAAGGCAGCCATGGCTTTTGTACAACTCCACCCTCGTGTGGATTCACTCACTGCCAATGGCTTGGGAGCTGCGGAATGGAAGAGCCCAGGACACAGCATCTCCCTCAGCCCCCATCAGCAGCCAAATGCAAACAGACCATGGGGCTTCTGCGAGAGAAAGAAAATAAGAACCTTACCTGCAGCTACCACCACCCATCTTAATTTCTACTGTATAAAGAAAAAAAAAAATCAACTCATATCTGCCCTGATCAAGTATCTGATTCTGGAAAATGATACTACGAAGTGATACTACATTTTTAGGTATTCAGCACCAAACAGGCTCCTTCTTCTTTCCCTAATCGGGGACTCCTCCCAGGTTTACTGGGAATTTCTGCAAGACAAAGCTCCTTACAGCCACACTGGCTGTGCATCTGTTCCAAAGAGGCATCACCCAGTTTGCATCTCAGAAATGATCCTAGCTCTTAAAAGACGTGGGGGCTGTTCAACTGCATGGCAAAGTCACCTGCTCGCCAACAGAAATAACTAGAGATATCACAGTAGAAAAATAAGATGACTACTTGGGAGCTCTATGAAACAGTATGACTTAAAGTAAGCAATTTCTATTCCATTTTATAGTCCTCTCATTACTATCGTTAATTTGACATCTCTCCCGAGCTGAAAATTTTCCCTGCAAAACCTCATCTGTTTCAATCAAAACGACAAAAAGCCTGAACAGCAAGATGCACAATGCCACGAAAGAGCCAGCAATTTTGGTAGAATTCGGTATATGCTTTGCACAGGTACCAAAAGCAGCATTTGACTTCACGTTTGCGAATCAACAACTCGGTATTTTTCCTGACAAAAGCAGAAGGTTGCATGCGTTTTGGGGTTTTTTTTTTGTCTCAAACCTAATCAACAAGTAAACCAAGTTTGCGCCGCCCTTTTATGCTCCACGCTCACCCGACCACCAGGTACTGAATAATAAATGCCCCTGCCATTAGCGGAATATGCATGAGCAGGAGGCTGACTCACATTCAGGCGGCTACACGGGGAGTCTTGAGACTTACTACTAAAAAGGAGGGAGAGGCTTTTATTGCAATTCCCTCTAGGTTCAGTTATCTGGCCAGGGAGGAAATCTCTTCTGTACCATGTCTAGAAGAGAGATCCTACGGAAAACCCATCTTTATTTTAGCGTGGAGAGGAAGTGACCCACAATAACACTGCCCTAGTTAAAACATCTGAAACCAAGAGGCACGATATCCTCCTGCAAAGAGCCCGGGAGCTGAGTTCTTCACACCTTAGTCAGAGCTGTCTAGTTCACCGGGTCCCCTCCCAGTGAGCTGTAGGTCAGAAACTAAAGTATAAAGTATATGGAGCTAAATCTTCCATATGTCTATCATCTGTTTTCTTTTCCATTCCCAGCAGATGCACTTCCAAATTTCCATCTTACAAAATGCATTTCCAAGAACAGAAAGCAAGGAGTTATTCTAGGGACAGCTAGAGACGCGACACCGAAATACCAGCATATTACGTTACTAGCACAATGGTTTTCCTCCTCCACAAACACCGAAACATTCGTTTTGCCATCTAATGCTCTGAATTACTGAAGGAACGCACAATTCTGTTCTAAAACCAAATCCACCTGCTATTTTTATAAACATCCGTTCATCTGCAGCCAGAGAGCAGAAAAGAAAACAAAGGACTGGTCAAAGGGCAGATGTACGGATGGTTCCTTTCCAAGTTACTAACAGAGCAAGCTAAAATAAAAATGATTTTCCATGCAATAGCAGACATCTTTTAATAAGGACATTGGAAATAAACCACTGTTCTGGTCCTAAAGAGAGTATCCAGGCATTCGAGGGGTGAAAGCGCTGCATGCTTTTGGCGGGTTCAGTCGGGCAGCAAGTTCTGCTAATCGCAGGTGTCTCCTAATCCGCTCTCCGCTCCACCTCCGGCTACCGCTTGCGGAGGAGACGGACATCGCTGGCAGCGATCCCTGACGCTGCCGGCCGCAAACACACGCGGCCGCAGGACTAACACGAGCCGCCTTGAGCTGCGCCTAGCTAAACCCAGGTGTCACAGCGAGCACCGCCGCGACAAATTTCTACTTGGGCAACCCTGCGGTCCGCAGGTAATCCACGGCTAAATCCTGCGGGACTCCCCGGCGTGAGGAGCCCTGATGGAGGCGGGAACCGCAGCGGGACACGGAGGCTCGCGGGGACACCGGGCCCTGCGGCGGCTCCCGCGCGGCCTCCCCCGCGGCGCCGCCCGCTCGCGTCCCGCCTCTGCAAAGCCTCGCCTATCTCCCCAGCCCCCGGCCTTACTCCCAGCAGAAGGGCTGAGGGCAAAGCGCGGATCAGCGAGGCCGGGCTCTGCCCCGCGCGGCGCCCTGGGCCCGGCGGGGAAGCGCGCGCGGAGGCCGCGGGGGCCTACCTCGTACTGGATGTACTGCTTGCGCCACTCGGGCGTGATGTGCGCGGCGAGGTGCTCGGCGAACTTCATCCTGCCGCCGCCGCCGCCGCCGCCTCGCTACACCGGGGGGCCGCCGGCAGTGGGGAGGAGGCGGGGGGCGCCGCCGCACATGGGCGCCCGCCGCCCGCGCCGCT
>NW_020455553.1:202088-208489 GCF_003342845.1 Nothoprocta perdicaria | reverse complement strand
GGGGCACGCCCCGGGGGCGGGGCCTCGCCACGGCCCCGCCCCGCCGTCGGGGGTCGCGCGGCGCGGCGCGGGGCTCCGCGCGGTTTCGCGCCGCTCGTGGCTGTTTTGCACCGCTGAAAACCCGTCCCCGCGGGCGGGCGTTGTTGGAGTTTTACGTGGGGACACACGGGCAAACGCCCCCTCCGCTGCTTCCTCCTCGCGTTTTGCAGCCTGGCGTTTCCCGCACCCCCAGCCCCGCTCTGTGTTGCTCTCCGCGCTTGGCCTCCATGCTTCTCCAGGGGGGTCACCCTGCCCCGGGACACGGCTGAAATCTGCCGGATCAGCTCCCCCGGGCGGCACTTGGCACCCTGGGCCCGGCTGCAGCTGTTGGGCCGGAGATCTGATCCCCTGGCACCGGGCGAGAAGCTGCGCCGGCTGCAGGCACCGCGCTCCAGGTCTCCGGCATCCCGTGTCCACCTCGCCGTCCCCCCACATCCCCCCATTTAGCATCCATCGCCGTGAAGTCACACTCAAAGATATCCTGACTGTTCCTCCACCCCCAAAAATCTGGCTTTTTTCAGTGTTTATCATCCCCAAGGGCTGTTTCCTAAGGCAGCACAGGCAGTCTGTGAGGGCCCTTCTTGCCTGAGGAAGAGCTTCCCCCTGTTCCCCTGGATGGAAAGGGAGAAGGCAGGGAGAGCCGGGCACAGCCGGGAGGCGAGCAGGGCATCCATTCGCTATCCGCTCACCCCAGCTATCCCCGCAGCCTGGAACCACCTTTATCTATAGATACTGGTGGAGATATGCTGGGTCCTTAAGGAAAGAAACGATCCTTCCACAGCTGAATGCCCAGAGGCTCCTTGGCCTTCCTTCCCCACCATGTTACACGGAGCGAAGCTGCCGTCGACTCCAGCAGGAGCAAAGCGAGCCGCCAGCCCCTGCGCTCGTTTGCTGCCGTGATTTAGAGGGGCTGTCAGCAGCGCCGGGACCTCTGATTTGTGAGCGCTCCTGTTTGCGCCGAGATCCATGCGGCAGCAAGCGCGGAACGTGCAGCGGCCTCGTCCGGGCTCCCTGATTCCATCTCTTAATTACCTTTGCCGAAAACCACTTAATGAGCAGAGCTTCAGTGCCCTTCATGAGGCACCTTGCGCTCAGCAGCTTCCCCGGCGCTGACCTTGGGACGTCACAGCTTCACCAGCACTGAAGAGGTCACCAGCTCTTAATGCCCTACCTCTGCCAACCTGGAGCAGATCAAATCACTTAGAGTCGGAATGTGCTCCCCCGTGATCAGCAATGAGCTGGGCCTCTGCGAGCGTGACCCTTTGGAGCCAGTGTCTTGCAGAGCTGTCACACAACAGGGGGGAAAACAGCTTCAGAAATAAACAGCCCCTTTGACATTTGCTGGATGCATTATATGAAACGTGTTCCGTGCCTTGTGATGCATGCGAATATCTTGTGAAACTAGAGCTTGCAAATTCAGCCACTGGAAATATCCACTGATCTTCCCTTCCCTTTGTCCCCTGGATATATTTTACCCCAGTGCAAAGGAGGTATAAAACACTATTTATTCCTTTTATAAACACTATTTATTCCCTTTATAGTGGTATAGGGGACAACCGTGGAGATAGGAGAGAGGCGGGAACCCTTCTCGACAACCCCGGTGATGTTTCGCAGCCACACTCGGCTTTACTTCCCTATCTGATGGGCCAGAATCCGGAATCCGGAGCAGACGTGCCTTGGGAAGGCGCCTGGCAGAGGAACCATGTTTTGTTGCTCCGGCGGGACACGGGGGTTTCCTGGTCCTCTAGACGTTTCAGAACTTGCAGCACTCACACCCAGTGACTAAGGAAGCCAAAACGAGGAGCGCGAAATAAAAAAGGGCCGCCCTCTCATGCCTCCGTGGAGCAGCAGACATCCCTGCCAAGAATGGACACAGATGCCAGGTGCTGATGCCACGTGTCCGGATCCAGAGCTACTCCAGGCTTCCAGGTTCCTCCGATCCCCCTTCTCTCTTTTCCCAGAAATGGTTTGCATTGCGATTTTCTCCCATGCTGGAGAAAGTAAAAGAAACGGCACTATTTGCATTTTTTAGCTGAGCGAGATAGAGCTGGGAGTGGGCTTGCTGCCAACGCGGTCTGGCACTTGCTTTGTTGAGAACATATAGAATAATTTATAAATAGTGCTTTAAAAAAAATAATTGTACTTTTAAAGATCCTGCATTGCTGAGGAGTAACCGTCTTCAAAAGAGGCTTTAGACTCTGTGAGGAGTGAGGCAGGAATGCCCTGGAGAGAGGGCAGAGGGGCGGCCAAAAGGGAATGGCGATTTCCTGCCACCTCGGGAAGCGGCGCTGGACACTATCGGACACTATCGGACACTATCAGCATCCGCCTGCCTGCCCCTAACACTCCCATTAGGATCTTTTATCAATCCTGTTCCCGGGAAGCGGGATCGATACATTAGATTTCCTAGAGACAGCGCTGCAAAATGCACAAACGCTCCGGCGGCCCGAAGCGGAGCTATTGATTTTACATAAATCCAACTCCCCCCAGGGGCTGGTGGAGGCCAAGGGGGTGATTAGGGACACTACAGCCTGGAGGGGTAAGGGGACTGGGTAAGAGGTCGGTTTTGTCCCCATTTTGGAGGGGCAGCGTGTGTCAGGAGCCAAGGGGACACCTGGCAGGACAAGCCTCCCGCCTCTCATGTGTCCCTTCTCGCACACTCCAAATTCAATCCATGCGGTCACACAGATGGGATTGGGACTTGACTCCCGGCCATGAGCCCCAGGCGCTAGTGGGGAAAGCCGGGCCGTGGCCCCGGGGCTATGGGGCAGGACGTGCTTGGCCAGGGCGAAGCGCCCCGTCTAGAAAGCACCAAGGTCAGGCGACAAAGTCCCCCTGGCCGGTGTCTCAGGGGGACATCTCACAACTGGTTTAGGTCAATGAAGAGCTCACCCTTGAACAGCGCCCGTCCTGTTTTGAGCTTTCAGTGAGCAGCGCCCGGCTTTCGGTTTCCAAACCCAGGGTGCTCTCACGCTTTCTGGTGTGAGCATGGAAAAGAGGAAGGGGAAGAGCAAGGGCTGAATAAAGCCAAACGAAGCTGCTTCTTTAGTTTCAGGCCCAGCAAACAGCTTTCAGAGCATACAAAAATGAACCTCCACTAGGTTTTTCACCTTAATTTGAAAAACAAAATTTCCCCTGGTTGAGCTGGACTGCCAAACTGTCGCTCAGAGGCGAGACCCGCTGCTGCGTGGAGAGCCCTGCTATTTGCAGAGCTCCCTCTGCAACCTTTGAGCAATGGGACGGCTGCGATGTTGCAACCGCGCTGCTGCTCACAGCACCGTCGGAGAGCTGCGTTGGCACCTGGGAGAGGGATTTTTCCACCTGCTTTTGCAGGGAGGGTAACGATATGCTGGGGAGAGGAGAGATTTATGCGCTTTCAGGCCGGGGGTTATGGGCCTCCTCCATTGCAGCTACAGATTTGCATTCACGGCCGCAGGGGAGTTTGCAGAAGGGGGGAATCAATGTTTTATTGATAGCTAAAAAAGCCTATAGGATGGATGTGCTAATTGCCCCTTCTTTCCCCCCATTCTCCTTTGATAATTGGGTCTATATCGAATGCAGGTAAAACGCACAGCCAGGCAATGCACAACCCCCTTGCAGTCCCCTCATGTGACGAGTTCCGCAGGCCTCAGTGCGGGAGGACGCGGCAGGGAAGCCCACTTGGACCTCTCCTCCGCAGACTCTGCTGACCTTGCCTGTGCCAGGGCAGTGACATCCGCCTCTTCAGATGCCTCCCTGGCGATATTGAATTTTGGAGCTGCTCTTTCACCCCGTCCGTGACTCAGTTTCATGGAAATCGCTTCCCAGGGAAGCACATCCTACTGCAGTTACGGGCGCCGAGCTGCTCCCACGCTTCCAAAACACGGAGCAGGCGATGGGGCCACATCAATAGGACAGTCAGTAGAGGTGACAGGGGACCAGCTTATATCTTGGCCCAGCTTCAAGCAAGTGGGGGGCTGGGCCCCCACGTGCCATGCCGTGGCCATGGAAAAGCAGCTCCATTTTACTTGGAGAGGATGTTCAGGATGTTCCTGCTTTCTGGATGAAGGATGGAGGATCTGGGAAGCCCGCAGAGCAGGGAGAGGAGCCCTTCATCACAAGACCTCACAAAGAGGTGGTAAAAACGCAGCGTGAGAAGGTGAACCCAGCTCTCCAGTCCATAACCTATTTTTTCTCCATAGGCAGGTGTCGGCCATAGAAAATGAATGGGCTGGAACAAAGTGGCTCTTAATTACCCCTTTCTCCTGCTGCTGCAGAAAGCGGACGTAATCACAGCTTAGCTCGCAGGGCTCCCTTTAGATGCTGCTTCCAGGCTTGGAGCGAGCAGCGGCCACAGGCCCTTCACGAAGGCCCAATGACAGGTTTCCAGGCTGACGGGTCCGAGGGACGTGGCAATTACACCGGGGTATTTTTTCCACTGCTCGCAGCCTGTTATTGTGCACTGAGCACCCAGGGCGAGACCCGGGACCGGTCCACGCGGGCAGCAGCTCTGTCCGGCCGGCGCCAGGCTGGCCTGGCTAATTTGGGGCTGGACTGAGGCAGAAAGCTGCACCAGGAGCTGTGGGGAAAAGCCGTGGCCAGGCAGCAGTGCAGGGATCCGGGCCAAGGAGGGACGTAGAGTTGAGCATCCACCTCCTTCATTTTGCTCCATGAGCTCCTAAAGACTCCCTGGTAGCCGGCACCAAACGTGCTCCCACAAAGTGCAGGGGCGGAGGGAAGGATCAGCCCTCGGCACAGTCACTCTTTACTATACATAGGGAAAGAGAAAGCGAGAGGAAGGGGTAGGAGCTCCACATGCTCCCTCAAGGTCACAAGGAGCTCTCTCCCAATGGAGATGAGATGGAGAGCACAGAGGCCGGGCGCTGCGCTCGATCCGCTGCGAACACTTCCGTGAGTGCTCGTGGAGCGCGGCATCCTGCTGCCCTGGCCCTGCCGGCTGCACGGAGCCGAGGGATTTCCAAGGCAGCACAGCTCGCACGAAGAGCTTGCTGCAAATATTATGCTCTGTTTGGGAGTCTGGGTGTTAAGCACATGCTCCAGAGCTGCTAATATTTGTCATTTACAAGCAGGAGAGTCAAGCTGAACCTTCATTCCCGGCTTCCTGGGGTGAGCCAGGGATTTGCTCTATCTGGAGCAGGCAAGAGGCTACCGTGGTTTCAAAGCTGCTTGCACTAGGCCACGAGGCTGTCTAGCCCCTCTGCCACAGCTCAGCACTCACCTCCCATGGCTCCCGACCTCCTCTCTGTGCTCCTGCCCCCTCAGCCTAACTAAGGGCCTTCTGCAGGCAGTTTTAAAGCCTTGCCAGGCAGTATGTAGGTTATTTAGGGCAGCTGCAGTAGTCTGAGCAGAGTGGATAAGGAAAAACTTGCTCCTTGCACAGTTCTTACTGCAACTTTCCTAGCTTTAGCATTCCACAGAATCACAGAATGTTCAAGGTTGGAAGGGACCTCTAGAGATCATCTAGTCCAACCTTCCCGCTCAAGCAGGCACACCTGGTGGCATCCAGGCAGGTTTTGAAGACCTCCAGAGAAGGAGACTCCACAACATCCCTGGGCAGAGATTTGTGTCCCGCTTGGCTTCACAGTATCCTGTTTTTACAACAAGGTTTCAAGAGCCATAGGTCCATCAAGGTGCAGTGGGATTCTCCAGTTTGCTGTCTCAAGGTGCCTGGAAGCTTTTTCCTGCCTAAAGAAAAGCCCCAGCTCCAAGTGAAGCACAGAAAGGGCGGTAAGGTGAGTAAGAGCCAGGCTATTTCTGGCTTCCATGTGTTTTTTTTTCCACAGCTCCCGCGTTTCCCTCTGAAAAGCTCCGGATGGAAAGATGGGCACATGTGTTGCTCATGTGTGGATGAGTCTGAAGCGCCTGGGCTGCGTTGCGCGACGCGGGGCAGGAGCCGAGGGGCAAGGCGGCCGGCGGAGGCCGGGCAGGGCTCGGGCGTGGGCCAGGTCTCCTCAGGTAACTCCGAGCTGCCATTTGCTGCGGCCGGGGGTGGAGAAGGGAGATGGACTGGACAGCTGTGCCGGGCGGGAAGAACTTTCCACGGGAAGCGGATACTGCGCTATAAATACAGCCGGGATCCCCTGCCCTGCGGGCTGTCCCGTCCCCAAGGCGGCCCTCAGGGCCCCGCGGGGGCTCCCTGGGGCTGGATCCCTCCCCAGAGCGGCGCGGGGGCCGCGGGGCCGGCGGCGCCAGCGCGGCCTCGGTCCGCCCTCCAGCGGCAGCGAGCCGAGGTGCCGCTCGGCAGCGGCGGGGCGCTGCTCCACTTGCAGCTTTGCACGGGGGTTTATGTATATATAAATATACATAGGCGGCGCTGTCCCGGCGGAACCTTGTGTAGCGGCCGCGTTTTCCGGCGGGCGCGG
>NW_020455553.1:155209-201933 GCF_003342845.1 Nothoprocta perdicaria | reverse complement strand
GGGGAGCTCGGAGGCCGAGGCGGCGGCCGCGGGGGACGAGCTGGCCGCGGGGGACGAGCTGGCCGCGCTCTTCGAGCAGGCGGCCGCGCGGCTGCCGGCGCTGCTGCCGGCCGCCACCAAGGAGCAGCTCCTCTACCTGTACGCCAGGTACAAGCAGGTGAGGGCCCGGCGCGCGGCCCCCTTCCCCGGTGGCCACCCCCCGGTTTGGGGCCCGCTCTCGGGATGCGCGGAGCGAGGCCGGGCCCGGGAGCTGCGTGGCCCGAACGGGGCTCCCCCGCCCGGCGGGAAGGGGCGGCCGTTAACGGCGCGCGGCGGCCGTTAACGGCGGGCGGGCGGCGGCCGTTAACGGCCGCCCCTTCCCGCCGGACGGGGGAGCCCCTTCCCGCCGGGGCAGTCCCGGCCCAGCTGGGGAGGGTCCCGAGAGCCCCGTAGCTGCCGCCGTCCCCGCCGCCCGCGGCCGCGCTCCTCGCCGCTGGAGCCTCCGGCGGGGCCACGGCCGCAGCGCCCGCGCCGGGGCCTCGGCCCTGCCCTGCGCTCCGTGCACCGCAGCCGCGCACGGCACCGAGCACGAGCCCGCCTGCCGCTCCCGCGAGCTCCTGGCAGGCATCCCGCTGGCAAACGCGTTGTGGTGTGCCCCTCTCCTCTAGGGATGCCGTGGGGAGGCCTCCCTGCTGCCTGCGTGCGTTTTCAGCAAGTGTTTTCAAAGGACTGCTTTCTGTCCCTTAAAGAAAGGACAGATGATGTCCTCTGAAATGTCTTCTGTGGGTAATGGACTGCGCTTAAGTTTCCTGTTCTTTGTCAGATGGGTCCTTTGAGGTCATGCGGTTTGCTGAAAGGTTCAAGGCGTTAAAAGCAGCTTGAGGGCCATTGCACTGTTAGTTACCCTGCCAGAGCTTCCCTCCTGCCCTTAATAAGAGTGGCAGTTTTTCCTTTTCCTGTGGGAGGATCTATGTAAACAAAACAAAAAAACGGGGAAAGGAGGACTGTAACAAAGTTGTGAGAGCTGTTACGACTGGGAAGTGAAAGAATAAAGGCACAAATGGGAATGTGTGGGACGAGATGCTGCCCTGACTTGACATTGAATGTGGTCCTGTTCCATCAGCTTGGATAAACAGAATCAAAAGGAAGTGCGTGCATCTTCCCCATAACTTTCCTTCCCTATGTGACACACTACAGATATTGTCTCAGTACAGGCGCTTAGAAGCCGCTTTATGTTTTTAAGCAATACTCAGTTTTTCTGCAAGGCTTGTGGCTCCCAACCTGTGCTTTGAGGGCCATTAATTGCATTAAGCACAGGCAGGTTGTGTGATGTCCTGTCCTCAGGTTTTGCTGCTGCTTAAAAAGGTCTCCAGGATCCTTTTTGCTTTCAAGAAAGAGGGAAGACCGACACAGGGAACTTTAATAAGCGCTTTCAGACAATGCCTGAGATGAGATGAAGTTTTTTGTTCCCTCCCCTCTCCTGCACAGTAAACTCATTTTTTATTGCTTGTAGTTATTGGATGAACATTCCTGTAGCCTCAGGAGTCATGATGCAGTTATCCCCTTTTTAACTTTATTGCAAATCTTTTGGACTACCTTTGGGTGGAAAAGGTAAGAAGTTTCCTGTGTGTTTGTTAGTAGCCAGCAAGCTACAGAGCATTTCCTGGTATTGGCCACATAAGGGCAACAGGCTGTTTAATGCTGTTTAGCTTAAAAATTAGTAAAATCTGAAGCTATTTCAGGACGTACCTGGCTGAGCTGCAGCATTAGGCTCTGCTCGGTTCAAATATTGCAGCATTCTGTGCTTTAAATCAAAGTGCTGGTACTTAATGTAACGTTTCCCTCTTTAATTAGAGCAGCCCTATCAGTATGCAGAGTGGGCTGCCCGTATATTACTCCAGGGGACAGCAGTGCTGCTAACGTACCAGGGGTGCTGACTCAGATCTGTCCGCTGTCCTTGATTTGGCACCTTTGTCTTTCCTCAGTCTAGTGTTTTACAGCACTAAAGGCTGTGATTTAAGACTCAGCACCATCGTAAAGGAGATGACAGTAACAGCAGAGCTCTCTGTTAAAATCCTCTGTGTTATTTATTTCAAACTATTTGGGTATATAACCATTTTCCTGGAATTTTATTGCCTTTTATTGGAGACCATTTCAGGATTTTATTGCTTTTCTCTCTGATTTTGTTTATGTGTCAGAGACTTGGAAATAAGGGAACTGCTTAGTTGTCATCTCCAGTGAGCTTTTTAGAAGATGTTGCTGAGTTTACGACTCTGTGCCCAGAAGAGGAGGAAGGGGCTCACGACTGGGCCTGTTTTTCTGGTTCTCCCCCTGCTTCTCATGTGCCTTTGGATGTGTCACTTGTCCTCTCTGTACCTTGAGCCTTTGGTGGCAAGGGCACGGCAGCAGCAGTGTTGGGGATGTCCCAGTGAGACCCCAACTCAGAAACTGTTGTAATAAAACAAAATTTGCCCTTCAAGTAGCGGGGAGAAGCCAAAGCTTTGCAGGCGGGGACCAGGCTGTGAGAGCTGCTCTGCTGGAAGGAGGTGCCAGGATTTAAGTAAATGATGGGAGGTTCCAGCAAGCTGGAAATCCAGTGGTGTAACCACGACAGGGCTTGTACTGTCCCTCGCGGGTGTAGATTTAAGTAGATAATCCCATTTTTGTGTGATTTGCCTTTCAAATATTCTAGGACATTATACCGCAAATCTGTTGTGGAAATGGGTATTTCAGCTTGCAATTTCCTGCTGTGTTGTGGAGCTGAGCCTGTATTACTGGTGTTATTCTTCCAAACTAAGAGGGGAATGTTCTTCCCTAGGCTTTCAGGCTTGGGACACTTTATGTCCTATCTCTGTGAACACAGTTCGTGTCTCCAAGCTGTCTGCTGAAGCCACCAGTCTCCAGGTGGGTGCTTCAGACTGGGGTTTTGGAGCTTCTCTGTTGTCTACTTGTAGACACTTCCCATCCCAAGTTGCCTCGGTCATCTCTGGGCATGATCCATCACTGTATAACTCCACATGGAGAAGCGGGATTGGGGAAGCATTTGATGTGTTCTAGCTGTCTTTTTTTTTTTTTTTTTTTTTTTTTTTTATGGAGCTGCTGGTGTGTAAACGAGGAGAGCTGAACATCAGGAGACCAGTCAGCCTCCTTTAGGCCATCAGTTATTACACTGTGGATGCAGAGTGTGAGCCTCTGACTCAAAATAATGCCATGGTCTCTTGTCTTTCTCTTGCCTGTGGAGAAAAACAGCTTTTGAGGCCCTGCCCTGGAGCAGCAGGGGTGCTGAATCTTCACAAAATGTTTTCTTTTCCCAGTATTTGCCATGGACTCACACTGGGATATTTAGCTCCTGTTTAACTTCCTGTCTCTCTCAAGCTGTCAGGCTCCCCTTTCCTCTGATGTTAGATTTCTGTTAGCTTTTTGATGCATTTGCAGCAAGAAGGAGGCAGTTAAGACCTGTATTTCCCTCTTTCCAATAAAAGAATTTTGACTGTTTTTAGTATATATTGAAATAGCAAAGAGTGCAGTGCACTTTCCCTTGATGGTTCAGATTTAATTGCTGGTCTTTGATTTGCATTACTATCAGTGTTGCTAACAAGGTTTCCCAGTGCTCAAACAGTCTCTGAATACCGAATCTAAAGGGAGGAACCTGCTGTCTTGTTTTGGTCACAACAGTGAGCAATTAATATTTAAAAATGTTATTTTTATCTGTTTTTTTGGGCAGTTTTTGCAGGCTGCACGTTGAACTCAAGAATTTATAGGCAGACTTGTTCCATATGGATAATGAATTTGCATTTTTATTTCTGTGTTTCTGTGTTGCACTCAGCTCCGTATCTGAGAGCTGATGAAACCATTTACAATACAAGATGAACCCCGAGCGATATATAGGACTTAACTATTGCTAGTCGTTTTTTTCCTGAAACCTTTTTAAGGTTGCATGTATCTATTAATACCGGTTCCTTCCCTCACTTTCTTCTGTTGTTTCTCTCTTATTTGCCCCCGTCACAGTTTAATTTGCAGCCTGCTCTGACGGGCAGTTTCATTTTGGGCGTTTTGGCTCACGTTGTGACTTGTTTCTCATTTAGTGCTTCCTATGCAGCCAGGTACCTTGGAGCAAGTTTAAAAACTGTGAGACGCAGCTAAAATGCAGGTAAAAGGAGCTGAGTTCAATGTGTCAATTCTTTCCTTCCCTCAAAAAACTTTAATCTGGTATAAGAATAAAATTATCTAGAGGCCATTAGAGCCCAGTATTCCCTCATGGCAGCTCCTTTTATTTTGTTCTAACACAAAATAATTTCTTTTGTTTAGGTTAAGTTTGGAACCTGTAACACTCCGAAGCCGAGTTTCTTCGATTTTGAGGGGAAGCAGAAATGGTAAGACGAAACCCTTGTAATTCCTAGCAAATTGTGACCCAGCTCTTTTTTGTTTTATGACTCCATCCCCCATGTTAACAGACTGCGAACGTGACTAGTTGAACATGTCAGTTCTCAGGGTCTGTCCCTGCAGTGGTTTTGAAATCCTGTATTAATACAGAAATACAGTCACAAAAGCATTGTTCTTCCAGTGTGATTAGAGTCACATTGGTGTCATCTGGGCACAGGCCCGAGATGTGAGAGGCAGATGCCTTTACAGCCCCAGAGAGCGTGTAGCTGAGTGTGACCACTGTGGAAAAGCACACCGTATTTACTGATATTTTGTCCTTTCTCCTAGGGAAGCCTGGAAAGCTCTGGGAGACTTCAGTCCTCATCAAGCTATGCAGGAGTACGTTGCCACAGTGAAAAAACTGGACCCTAGCTGGAATCCTCAGGTAGGAAACCTGAAAATACTGTTTAAAAAAACAATACTTTTACAACAAAAAGTATTTGTGTCTTTGTAAAACTAACAAGGGTTTAACTTCACGCAGACTTTAATTGCTGTATAGGAAACTTCATTTTTGGCAGATTGAAGTCTAAATTCATTTTTTTAATTCTCCTGTTATTAAGATTGAGGCCTGAAGGACCTTCTTTTTCGTCTGTAATTATTCACATTACAGTGAGCACATGCACGGGGTTGATTTGACTGTCATGATCTAATTTATTTTGCTTTTATCGGTTCATGCTGTATTTAGCATGTAAAGATACTTCTTATCCTTTTCTCCTCTTTCTCTTTTCAACTACTACTTAAATGTTGATCAATACAAAGTAATCTTCATAAAAGTAACATGAACTGAATGATCAATTCTGAAAATCTTTCCTTTTTGTTTTGATGCAGCAAATTACCAAATCTGATTATGATTAGGCACTCCAGCATAACAATCACATTTGAAGGTCCTGTATGTGTGTGTTACAGGGCAATGGTACTATCAGTTTAATTAATCTGTCTTTCATCTACCAGGTTTGTGAATGCTTAAGGTTATCTCCCTATGTAGCAGGTTTTGTAATTGGAGAGGATTGATCTTTGGAAAAGTAGTTTCTTTAATTGGAGGTAGAATGGAGATGTTTTATTAATAGCAATATGTTGAACACGCTATATTTCTGTTTTTGAGGTAGGAGTTGGATTGCACTGTTGATCCAGCATCTTGGAAGAAAAATTTTGTATGATTGCAAGCCTCTGAATCAAAAACCTGATTCTCAGTTGCCATCTAATGCTGTTCTGGGGTTTAAGAGTAATTGTCATTTCTTCACTGACTCTTGATAGGTGGAGTTGATGCCGTTTCTGCAGCAAAGAGATTTTTTTTGAGGGGGAAAAATAGCATTATATGCAGTGTAGTGCAATTAGCAAAGGCTAGACATAGGCAGGTTATCCAAATGGCTTCAGTTATATTGTGCGTCTCAGGTTTGTGATTTTCTAGTGCTGAAACCTCTCAAGTCACTGGTTTAAAGAAATATTATTATTTTAAATGCTTCTTTCTGCAGTATTTCAGTAGGCGTTATCACATTTGCATAGCTACACATAACATGACTTCTGAAGGCAGCATTTCTTTCCCTTTTCGTACACTATGTAGTCTCAGCACAAGGAGTTAAAATGCCCAGGAGAGTTTGTAGAGCCCTGTCTGGTTGATTGTCCATTCACCAGCACACTTCTTTTTTGTCTAAACTGTTTCTCTTTTCCTGTGTTTTGCCTGCGACTAAGCTTGAGATCCACTAAATGGGTCTGTGAGGTTCATGTTGAAGGAATGTGATCAGCTCCAGAAAGGCCGCAAGGGAGAAGGTTCCATTAGAATAGAATGGAATCTAGAAGTTAGCATTAAACTACACATGACATTGTTTTCTTTAAAGAAAGCACCTATACTTCCTGCTGTATTTTTGCTTTTATATCACCAAAGTTCCATCAGTTTTCCTGTTCTCCCATCTCTCTCCCGCTGCAGTTTAGCTGATTCTCCTCCCTGGAGCCACGAGAGGGAGCTCTGTTCTTGAAAATAATGGAGATGTCTTGGCCAGACGATGGCGATAGAATGATAGTTATTTTAAACTTCAAATTTCAAATTGAATTTACCCTAACTCTTCAGTTGCCCTAACTCCTCCCCCACATCCCAAAATAAAAAAAAAATATAAAAAAACCCAAAGAAACAGAAACTGTAGTAGATTTGCTGCTGTTCTACGGACTTCAGATTCTCAGTATTTTTGTTAATAAGTGGCATGAAACTAAATACAATCCTCATAGATGTAAGTCTTCATTCTCTTTTCTTCGTTCTTTATTGAGTAAATCCTTTATGTTCACTCTACAGTTTCTGTATTAGCATGCTTTGACCCTCAGACTATAATTACTGTAATTTAGCGATCTTGTTTTGCTTGTTCCAACTGAAAAATAAACTAGATGTCTCCTGATAAGAGCATCTTGAAACGAATGCTCGGAAGCACCAAAATGTCATCTACTTCCTCCTGCAAGTTGGAGCACCTCAGCTTCCTTGGAGAGAGCTGAACATGGAGAAGCGGTGGCCGTTCCCTGCCATTCCCTGCTCTCTGGTGCTCGAATGCTGCTTCCGACAGTAGTTCATCTTCTTGGCCATTTCCATCACGTTTAATTTTACTTATCTCTAGCCACTAGCAGGCTCTCTGGTGTGGTCAAGCTTGCTTTTTTTTTTTCTTTTTTCAGGGCTCCGAGATCTGGTAAGAAATGATCGTATTGCATGTATTTTCAGCAGTTCTCTTTGCTGTAATATCTTTAACATAGCAGATAATCTGAAAAAATATTAAAGTGACATCAACTACAACAGTTGCTGCCTGCTATGGATCATTTGCATTCAGACCTTGTTGTGTTGTTGTGGCTTTGTGATGCTTTGGTCCTTCTCCCTGAAGCAGCTGCCAGGAGCATTGGAACTAAACTCCTCCATTCTCCTCCTGATGCCATCCGTGTTCCTTGCCATCTTCTACCTTTTAGCACATCTTTTGTTTCTTGCTCTTTCCTCGTGAGTCATGCCTTTCAGTCTCAAGTTCCAGTCAGAAGCAAGGTAATTGCTTGGACCAACTCAGCTCTATTTACATATTTCAGAGACATCACCTGTCCTTCAAGTCTACTCACTCTTCCCTCAGAACAGAGAATAATTTATGAAGCAGTTCCTTTGTGTTCTCTCTTCCTAAATAGAAACACTTCCTGCTGTCAGCAGACTGCTTTGGGTCCTTTGGAGTGTGTGTGTGTGTGTGTCTGTGTGTCCTGGCTGCTTCTTGGCTCCTACCTGCCTTCATCCTGCTTTACTGGCAGCAAATGGTGCTTCAAACACGTTGCTTTCTGAGGCTTTTGCTGGTGTGCCTCTGAATCTGGCAATGATGTTCATCTGTTGTCCCTGCCAGCCACCTATAGACTATTTATTGCCCATGTGCATTTATTTGTTGGAGCCCTCTCTCTCATCTGCAATAGCCATTGTTATTTTTTTAGTGTCAGTTCCATTAGAGTTAGTCACATTTACCAAGTCTTTCAAACCTCAGATTGGCAGGAGAGTTTGCTGTGTCCACGGGCAGTGATTGCTCAGGCACACGGGAGCAGAGGAGGGTCTCTGTCTGAGCAGCACTGTACAAATCTCTCCTGGATTGACTTTATTTGATGGGGTACTAGCTAGAGGTGTGTACACGGTGCTGCAGGGAGCTGCTGATTGTTCCTTCTAACAAGATGGTGATGTGGCACAGTTTAAATAATAAAAATAAATAATAAAAAAGCATCCAGGTTTGCTCATCAGTTTTAGCCTTCCATTTGCTGATTATGATTTTGGCATCTCTTCATGCAAAATATTTCCTTTTGCTAAATCTTACGTTGCATATTTACCAGATCCAGTCAAAACAGCTTGTCCCTCTGCTCAATTTCAGTGATATCCAGTCTCTAAGCCCTTGCAGAGGTCACCTTCCTATCTGCTTTGCTGAAATTCACGGGAGGACTTGAGGGTTTTGTACCTGTAGAAAATAAATGGTGCTTTATCCCATGCCGAGCTAGCTTGTGTTGAATAGGCTTCCCCAGTAATGTGCAAAGTGAGATTGCTGCAGCGTAGCAAGGAAGTTCTGTTCTGTCTTGGGAATGTGCAGCGGGCAGACACGGCGCTAAGGGGAAGCAGGAAGAGGTACAGTTCAAGGGGAACGGCCGTTCACCGAGTCACTTCCCTAAGCTCTTGCAGGTTTGACACAGCCCTGCTCACGTTACGGTGCAGAAGCGTCCTGTGTTTTCCAGTGGCTGCTCTGCCTCGCGTGCAGGCTGGGCACAGCGCCGGGAGCGGAATCCCGCAGGAAACGGCGCGTTCCTTGGGCAGGTGTCGGCAAGCCTTTGTGCAGTGGGTGCTGCAGGGGGCAATGTTGGCCAGGGTGCTGCCCTGCTCCCAGCACGGGGCTGCGCCTGGTCCCTGCTCCTGCAGCCGCTCCTCAGATAACCCTTCTCTGCCACGTTTTAAACACAAGAAGCAAGTTTGCAGAAGCTAAAAGGTGTGAGAGGGGGTTGCGCTTTGAGGGTACAGCGATAGGCAGGAGAGGTGATTTTGAGATTTGCTGAGTGGCTTGTGTGTACGTGTATTTTTAGGTTGCAGCAAACGTTATTAAAATACTTAAGCATTTGATTAAATTGATGGACATGTTTAAGTCATACCTCCAAGCCAACTGAGAATTTCTATACTAAAAGAAATGCAGGCTCTGTATAAGTCAAATTTTTATAGTATAAGTCAAGTATAAGTTAAGTATAAGTCAAATTTTGTATAAGTCAAATTTTTGAATTCCAAACCTGATCCTTTTTTTTCTTAAATTTGGACTCCGTGCTCAGATTCTTCCTGTTGACACCTGGCTGGAGCAATAAGCTTTGTTCCTTTGCAGTCTACAGGTTTCCTATTAGATCAGCTTCTCAGAATTAATGTAGCAGACGGATAAATCACCCTGCAGTTTTAAGCCTAAATCTGCAGATTTCCTGGTTAGGATCCCAAGCAGTCAGACAGAATTCCTTCTGGAATTTAAGAATTGCATTGGGAAAACCTGTGCTCCGTAAACAAAATGAGAGCACCCATCGTGTTTTCCTCTTTTATCTATCAGTCAAACAGATGTCTCCTCGATAATCTGTCCGAGCAGCCACTGTTTGTGGCCGGGAAGGAGAAGCCGAGCGGTGCGGGCAGGATTACGAGGGGGATGGGAAGAGGGGAGGAGCTGTTTGGGCCTCTACCTGGCACCATCCGCAGGGACTTGATGCGACTCGTGGGTGCTTGGTTTTGGTAAAGGTCTCTGTTTATGGCTCGGTAAGCTCAGAGGTCAAAAACTTTGAAAATAGTGAAGTTGTTCATTTTTTAATATAAAAATGATTTAATTGTAGTGTACGAAGTGTGGACTGGTAGAATTACAGTTGAAGGGGGAGAGGAATGGTGCGTATTGCCCTGAGCTGTCCACTTGCTGCTTTCCCCTTTGCCTTTCTTTTATATGCATCTCTGTGTCAGTTCATTTGGGGTAAATTTGGGGGGGAAGCTATCTGAACGTTAGCCATTATTCTTGAGAATAAATTTCTACTGATATGTTGAAAAACAAAATGCCCTTTCCTGTATGTTTTGAAAGCTCTAATGACCATACTGGAAGAAGCAGTGTGCCGAGGTGGTTTGTAGCCTCTATCCCAAATTCCCCCTGCCTAAAAAAATAACTCTTTTAACAGAAGAAAGCACTAAAAATTATTTAAAAATCCAAGCGAACAATCCCCTGCAGTCTCTACCAGGCTTCTGGTTTGGGGGCATTTGGGAGCTTGGAACGTTCTTCTGGTTTGTAGGGGACATGCAAGCTGTGGCGTGGCTTTTCCATGGAGCTTGGGCTGCGTGTTAGCTCGGGTCCCACCGAGGGAGTCGTGATCCTACGGTCATGGGGACTCGCCTGCCCTGTTGGGTGCTGCAGCCCTGCGGGGACGTCCCTAGCGCCTCCTGGCGCAGCTCCTCTGGCAGGGAGCGGGCTGTGCTCTGCTCTGCAGAAGCTCTCAACTCACGTGGATGTTACTTCTACGTGCAAGACTGCAGGCAGAGGTGACCTGCCTTGTTTTATCCCCACCGCACGTAAGGCAATTTACTCACTGTGCAGGTTAAGCCTTGAAGTTTTGTTTTTGGGGAACTCCTTCAGGGTTGGCTCCTTTATTCAGTAGCAAGTAGATATTTTGCTTTTTCCTCTTGCATAGGGCAGTGCGAAAGCACGTTGCAAACGCTAGCCGAGTTTCCCAGTGCTTTTGCAGCGAGGGTGAACGATGGTGCATCCCTTGCCTCTGCGCGCTCTCACAAGGAGTGTGTTTTAATGCTTCCTTATTTTATTTTTGCATTGCCTGCTTTAAATCTTACTCAAACAAAACTGCCTGTGTCACTTGCTACTTTTACTTTGCACATGTAGCTACACTTATCAATTTTATTGTGCAAGAAAGCTCAAGTGTGGCATGTTAAGTTGAGGGCAACGTGCTGCCTGCTGGTTTTGCTGTGCAGGCTGGTGCATTCTGAGTGGCAAGTCAGATTGCGTTTCCTCCTCACGCTCGCAGGTTAATGGGCAGTGAAAATCCTCACCCCCTTTTGTGACTATAATGTTGCCATCCATTGGATTTGTTTTTTTCCCTTGAGGAGGGAGGAGACTAATAAAATGATCCATGTAATTTCTGTTTGTAAAAATGTTGGAGGAGACAGATGCTGGTGGTTGTCTGCCACGAACCTGCTGCCCGAGATGTCCTGAAGATGCTTTGTTCTGGCAAACCCTTCCCAAGCAGGGGGTGGTGCCCTGGGATTTTGCTTGTGGACAAGCTGACAAATAATATAATTTTTTCCTCTTCTGCAGCTGCATTTTATTGTAGCGCACACACAAGCAAAATGCCAGCTCTCAAATGAGAATTTCATTTTTTAAAATTTATTTTTCTATCTTAAACATCCTGTTTGTAAATGAAAAAGATGAACATGTTTCTAATATTAAAAAAAAAAAAAATGGAATATGTGTCACACTCCCACCCCTTGGGAACGTATTGGTTTGTTCTCTTTGATTTTTACATCACTGCACAGATTTATGGTCTTAGCACCTTTTATTTATGATTTTGCCATCCTTGTTCAGGCAATTGATTGAAATACAACAGTGCCAAACTGTAGGTCTGTATTTCAGAGAGCTGTAAGTTAGAAAGCAAGCTGGAAACACACACAGTTCTGTGGCTGAAGCGTCGCTAAAATCCTGCTCTCATGCAGTTGCCCGTGTTTCTATACCCCTCAACTTCAAAGTGAGAATGATAGTAAGGATTTATACCTTTGACCCCGTGTCTCAGCTGCCTCTCAAACTCGAGCCTTGGCTCTGCAAGGGCTAGTTTTTGCTTGCGACGCCGTGTGCCTTCGCCTTGCAGGCCGGCCGCAGCCGAGCAGCCCCGCGCGCCGCTGTGTGCGGCAGGCAGCCGCCGTGGCCTCCCGCCGGCACCCGCGCAGCAGCAGCAGCAGTTTCCTGTGATTGCAGGAAGAAATTGTGCGGATCTTCACTGCTTTTGCCACCGTACGGAGCCCGTGCGGTGCTTCTGGTTTAAGTGAGGTGAAATATTTTTCCCCTTGAATGTGGCGGTGAATTTGTATGAATCGTGCCGAGTGACTCGGAAAAATCCCTTGTGCTGCCTGAAACATATCCGGAAAAGCAACCAGCAGGGCCGGAGCTCTGGCTTGGGGGCGCAGCCCAGCGGCACACGCGGTGCCCGGCAGTGCCGTTCCTGCTTGCAGCTCTGTCCTCACGTGCCACAGGAAACCCAAAGAGGAGGATCACAGCCGCAGTTCAGAGCGCTGGCACGCCATGGTGACGGGATGCGATAGAGCAAGGTGAGGTGTTTCACTGAGGATTTGTCTGCGCAGCAGAGACCTACTTGTTCTCCCGCCATTACTGCAAGTCCAAGATGCTGGAGAAGACTCCTGCATTAGGCTTAAGGTGCTGCCCATGCTCTGCTGAGGACAGAGCTGCTACAGAAACTGGGTAGATGCTCAGTTCCAGGGACAGCCCAAGGGGCTAAAGTTGAGACCAATGAACCTAATAAGATGTCAGACCACAGGCTGGCATGGCTAAGACAGACTGATACCGCTCTTTCTGCCCCGAGAGGTGGTAGGTCCTGGCAATGTAGGAAGGATTTTAACTGCTATATGTCGCATATATTGCTGTGTATGTCTGAAATGAAATGTCCACGTGCCCCGAGTCCTGCAAGGCGGTGGCTTTGAGGGTGGCAGGGAGTGGTGACTTTGAGCTCGGAGTTGTGGTGACGCCCAATTCGAAGTAATGGAAGCTGTTGCAGAATTTGCCACTTGCTGTGTCAGAAGCTGTTAAAAATTCTGAGAGATGGATGGAAATCCCAGGTTTATCTTTCTGTGGAGACCTAATGCCTTGACTTTTAGGTATGGGGTTCTGGGTGTTTAGTAATGGAAGAGGAAGGGTCTGTGGACCCTGTTACCTGACATTGCTGTGTAGAGACTTGTTTAGAAAAGAAAATGCTTTAATTAAAAATAGCTATTTTGTAGGCAAAAATAACAGTCATGGTTGTTCTGTGTATAGCGTAAATCACAAAATAATCCGATTGTTGCTTTAGCGAATGTACAGTGTTTTTAAGTTAGAAAAAGGTTAAGTAGTCGTGTTTGATTTGTGCTTTGCACAAAGTATCAAGGAGTTATTGAGTGTAATTACTGGGGATTAAGTTTTTGTTTAGATGCCAGCTAACACATTGGTTAATGTTTTATAAATGCTCTTTTTCTCTTAAGATAGAAGAAGAGTTGCCCTTTAGAACTGGAGTGCATTGTGTGGGACCTGGACGCTTGGGCCTGAAGGAGGGAAAGATGTGGCTCTTCCCATGTCTCTGGAGCACCCGTGAGCAGGGGGCAGAATTAAGCGGCTGGAGGGCGCGTGCAGCCTCGCACACAGCACGGGCACCAAGGGCGCTCAGTCCCACTGCTCCCGTGTTCCCCGGCACTGTCCCCTTGGGCCAGCAAAGGGCCACGCCTGGAGCTGCACAAGCCTTCTGTCCCTGCTGAGATGGCCCGATGCCTCCTTTCCTCTTTTCCATGCACGGGGCCGGGGAAGAGCTCATTCCTCCTACTATTTCTTTGTCTGCAGAGCCCATAAATCCAGCTCTGCCTTTATGGCCCAGCTCTGCTGCCGGAAACGCGTTGCCGTGGTCAGGGCTCCTCGGAGTTCCTCGTTTCTCATGTGCCTCCCTTTGGTAGGCGCAGGTCCCCTTGGAGAAGCACTGCCTGCAGCAACAGGCCTCGCTGCACCTTGTTGGGCATTTTACGTTTCATTCTCTTCCCCTGGCAGTCTTTGACACTATTTCTAACTGCTATTATTGTACATTTTTTAACTGACTCATTAAGGACTAAATAAGTAATCTTCAAGGTGCTATTGTAGGTGACAGCTGTTTTAAACCATGCAGTGCAATGGCATTAATTATCGTATGTTTGTTTTCACCTTTGAAATATTTGAATCTCTGAAATGATATTTAAAAGCACCAACAAACACTTTGTTTTTCTTAAACACAGCCAGTAGTGGAATCTCCCCTGCAGAGCCTCCGCTGCGTGAGGAGTCACGTTGTCCTGGGGCAGGCGCTGCCGTGTTCCGTGTTATAGGACAGTGCCCTCAAACTGTGCAGCTCCTCCGGGCTCTCCCCAGAGTCTTCCAGGTGCTGAGTCATGTGCGTGCTCTGCTCATGAGCCAAGGAGCCTTCTTGGAGGGCTAAATAATAAAACAGGCTGGTTATGAGCGGCAGTACGAGCCGCTGTGGAGGGCTCGGCAGCCTTTCCCAGGAGGTGGAAGTGGTGAGAAATGCTGAGCTGGCTGGGCTTTTAGTGCAGAAGGGAAGATTTTATGAATCCCATTCAAGTGTTTAATGCAGCGGCTGGTTTTATGGAGAGTCAAAATCTCTTTCTCCTTTCCGCGGAGCTGCCGCTCAGGGGTTAGTGTTTTGCCTCCCTTCCCTGTGGAGTTCGGCCTAGGTGGGAAGCACCTTTGGCAGGACGCCTTGCTCATCCTGCTCTCACTTGATAACTGCCCTGTCCAAGGAGCATCCCGCATGGTTGGGGGGTGCCTGGACCTGCTCGGGGACGAAGGGACCCTCCTCCCCGCCAGGACCATCGTCTCGGGCCACCTGCACGAGAGCGGAGCTCGCCCTGCTCCCGGTGCCTCTCCCGGCACTGGCCTTAGCGAGCCAAGGAGGACGGCAGCAATTACAGCGCGCACAATTAACGGGCTTCTAATCTCCAGCCTTGCGTGTAATTGCTGCCGTCAAATACAATTAGCGTCTGCCCAAGTTCCCTTCCCAGCGGGGACAGCCGGGCCGTGACACGGAGCGCCAAAGAGCGACGCGGAGCGACTGCAACTTCGGGCGAGTTTCCCTGCTCTTTTTGCCCCCCTTGTAATCCTCACCGCTCAGGTGGCGGCCAGAGCTGTGCGGCCGGGGTGCTGAGGGGCAGAGCAGCCCGGGGGGTCTGCTGCTGGCTTCGGGCGCTGAGCGACCGAGTGAAATCTGTCACCTGAGACAGCGCGAGCTTAATTACAGCTCACCCAGCTCGCTTGGAGCATTTACCCTTAACTTGGTGTCAGCCTGCGGGGGTGACCGCCGAGCCTGGCCTGGGAGAGCGGAGCCTGGCTCTGCTGCTGCCGTTCCCAGCGCTGGGAATGCCGCCTGGCGCCCCTGGAAGTGGCGAGCTCCCTGTCCCCCGGCGGTGCTCGGCCCACGGCATGAGTGGGCAGAGCCCGTGGGGGAGTGCAGAAGGGCGAGCGGCCGCGGCGCTCGGTCCCGCGCGGGGCTCCTGTGCCCGGGCCAAGAGGTGTCCCCTGCAGACACAGCTTCTCGCTCCTCCGGCCCATGGTGCAGGGGGTGAAGTACAGGGTGCGTGTGGAATAAACGCGGGTGTAAATCTGTGCTACGAAGAAAAGCATTCCAGAAGGAAATGGGGGGCAATACAGCAGGTAGTGCTGCTCTTCTGACTTAAGTTTCCTCAGACTTTGAGAAAGAAGAGCAAACAATGCAATAAGTATCCTCTGAACTTGACCTGAAGTGATTTTTTTCCATGCATTGTGGTGTCTCAGCTTCGTGGCTCTCATATGTAGCTCTCATTTAAGTCTTCTTACCTCTTTTGCTTCCACCCTGCGTGATGCTACAGAGCTAAGTCTTGGGCATTTCAAGGCTTTAGCCAGTGTAATTTTGAAGACAAATGTTTTGATGTTAAGCACTTTTTACTAGGGACATATTTTCCTCTCCTTTAGATATATAAATTGGAGAGAGCTCTCCTATATCTAGGGTGGAGAGAGCTGTATAACCTCATGGGTGAGGGAATGAGAAGCTGAAACTCACTCTCTCCTTGCTGTTGTGCAGCACCTCTGTGTGGTGTGCCTGCCTCAGGTTGAGTGTCCCTTGTCCTGTGTCCATAGCAGCTGTATGCAGTTAGGTCCAGCTCAATCCCGGAGCTAATTGTCGTAGTAAGGACCTTGAGGCCCTGCAGGGTTTTGGCAGATGAGTTCAAAGGAGTCACCGCAAGGTCCCGGGCATCTGCTGTCTTGACATGTATTGGAACCATCCCTGGGCTCTAAGATAATACACATAATAAACATGTGGCCTGTCTGCAGGTTAACCCAAGAGGTTAACCCACCTGACCAGACCTCTGCCAGCAAAGTACTGCCCTTCCTTTGCCAAAGGCTGTCTCTTATCCTGTCTTCAAACTAGAAGGGAGGTGGACCGTGCAGCAAGCACAGGACACTTTGGGACCAAAATAGAAGGTGATCTCAAACCCACAACCTTGCAAAGTAAATGTTTGTCTCTAATTCTGTGAGGGTTTTTTTTTTCTGTTTTCCATAATGCTTAGTATGGTAAAACTATCTTATCTCTCCTTTATTTTTCAGTCTTGGTTAGACTTTAATGTTGTTAAAGCTTGTAAGTGAGTTTGAGCTGCTGTCTCATTGAAGAGGAGATGGAGCAGAAATTGTCAGTGAGGCATTGGACAGGGTTTTTTAATGTGTCTGTCATTATATGTTAACCTCTGAACTGGGACGCGACGGCTCTTTTAAGGCTGACAACAATTTAAAGGTATACATCTTGACGTCGGGCATAAAGGAAGAAGGGGGGATGGGGCAAAAAAAGAATTAATGATGTTAGCAAATATTAGTGCCCGTATTTCCGTTCCGCTCAGAAAGCGCTTGTCAGGCTGGAGCAGCATTGCTGGTGACAGGCACTTGGATCCGATTGTACCCCCGCTCAGGCGGCTCTTCTACTGACAAACACAGCGCACCGAGGCAGCAGGCAGGACGCGCGGCTGTCCCCTCCGCTTTTCTCCCGGCGTTCCTGAGGAAACGATCGTTTCTGCGTGTCGTGCGGTTCCCTGGGCCCGTGTGATACATCGGGTGTCCGGGGAGCTGGACGTGTCTCTTGATGAGTGTGTAAGTTGCAGATAGAAATGTGCTTGTGATTTATGCTGGTGCTGATCAGTCAGACCCCCCCTGCCAAAACTGGCTGTCGGGAGTAATAGTGACTCTGATATCAACCTTAATTTTGAAAAAAGCAACACAGAATCAATGCACAGGAATTAAAGGTAAACATGGGAAATGGCAGGGCATTTCTTAGGTTTCTTTCTTGCCTTTTTGTGGATCTCATGTGGGCAGCTGCTGCTTTGGCACTCAAGGGCAGTCCTCCAAGGCGTCTTCCTGCCTTGTTCCAAGCTCAAGCTTTGTTGCTGTGCTTGGAAGGTGACCTCAAGCCCCTCACACTTTCTGCATTTTTCCCCTCTTACCTAGTCCTGACTCCACATGTCAGTGCTGTTTTGTGCCTGGGATTCAGCTGCGAGTTATGGGAGCCTGAGATCATGTTACTTCTTAAATACCATTAGTTAGGTGCATCCCTGCAGCGCTTTGGGGTAGCGCTGCCAGCAGTGAGTGAAAAAGAGCTGATTTAATTGAGAGCTGCATAGTTAATTATTAGCACCATTTAAAAAGGCAGAGAGAAAGGAATTGCAGTCTCAGGTTTTTAATTTCATTGTGGTTTTCAAAGTAATGTGATGTTAACCTCACTGGTTGTCATCTCTATGTATATATGTGACATTTACTTTATTTCTGCAGACTGAAAGCACTTTTTCACTGTAGAAATGCTAGGAAGCTTGAGAGGGAGCGCGCCGGCGTGCCACAGATCCGCTCGGCCGCACGAGAGACAACGGGGGCATCGGTTCCCGTTAGCGCGGTAGCCGTGACGGGATTGGAAGGGGCTGCTGCTCTCGATCCATCTGGTGTGTTGTGCGCTGTGTGTCCTACGAGTTTGCTTGCGGACACTTGCGTGTTAGTGCCCAGAAAACGGATGGAGATGGTGGAGGTGGGCGGGAGAGCTCCTGGTGTCGGCAGCTGCTGAGGATGGGAGGGTGGGAAGAGAGCTGCTTGCATCCCACTCGCTCCTGAGTTTTCCCTGCCTTCAGGAGCAAGCACTGCTTGAAGTCTACATGGATCTGCCTTTGGAATTCCTGCTCTCGCTAAAGTTGGATCCCCAGTGGTGTTTTTAATGCCTTCACGTTTTAAATCCTGAGAAGATATCTCAGATTTTTGGGGATTCATATTTTTGTAATCTTGTTCTGCACACACAGGACAATGAAGGAACAAGCTCAGCTCAGGGTTCATAAATTGAATATTTGAGTTACCTTTTTCTGTGTAAAAGAGATGAGATAAAAGCTGCTTAGACAAAGTAACCTATATGTAGGTTAAGACCCAGAAAGATCTTTGCCCAAGCATTTTTGGGAATTTGGGCTTTGTCATTAATTTTCTCAATGACCTTATGTGTAGTTGATCAACATAATGAATCTTTGGAGATGCATTAGTTGTGCGAAGGCGATAACCTTAATCCAAGAAACCTTTTTTACAATTTTTGCTTCAAGAAAGTTAGATGTATTTTCTCAAGTGTTATTTTTAACCTTAAAAAAGTAATATCTAAAATTTGCCATGAAGAAGAAATGAAAGAATATAGATGGAAAACAAACAAACCAAAAACCTTCCTGCAGTTTCTGACACTCATTGAATGGCTACACTGTCCCTCAGCCTCGAAGGAGGGAGACTGGTTGTGAGTGTAGCTTGATTTTATAGGAATAGCTCTTGCATGTAATAGCAGATGATCTGAAATTAATTTTGTTCATAAGTGGTGTGGAAATAATTGATGGACAGTAAGGTTCTTTGCTAAATAATTTTTTAAGAGGGGCATTGCACTGTAAAGACCTGAAAGCCCTTTGCCTTGGGCAGGACTTTGCCTCACCTTTTATTCTAGATTAGAGAAGGACTGCTTGCCATGGAATAATAGTTTGCAAAGCCAATTTCCTTGCTTTATATCTGCTTTAAATAAGTACGTCTGCGATAGCTGCAAACCCAGACATTACTTGGGCTGGTAGAGGAGAGCTGAGAGACGGAATGGAATGGTTCAACCTGAGCAGTTTGAATTACTCTCCTGGAGTCAAAGTGCGGGGGTTCCCTGGAATAACAGGAGCTTTTGGTGCACAGCAGCCTATGGATAGGGTCAGGCTTACGGATAGCAGCTGCTCACCCCGCTCCGAAAAGCTGGCATCAGTTTAAAGCCGGTGTCTGGAATTGAAGGTCCCAACCCACTGGTGACTTTTGGGAGAGGGAGGCCTTGGAGCCGTATCGATCAATCATTATTCTAATTGTGCCCTTCTATTATGGTGGGATCGCTCCGAATCCTAGAGTTCCTGGGAGTAAATCATTTGGAGATGCTGCCCATTATAAAATGTAATTTTAAATCTATATTAAATAGATTTATAAAGGCCAGCTTTGCAATCTCGTAGCATAACATTATGCTCCCTCACAGCAGCTCCGCGTCGGGGCCCTAAGGGGCCGGGAGCGCCGCGGGGGCGACAGAGCCGCGCGCTGCAGCAGGGAGAGGCTGTCCGCGTGGGAGCATCCCAGAGACCCCCGTGCCCATCCCCTGAGGGGCCGCGGCCTCCGTGCCCGAGTGCATCCCGGAGAGGGATCCCTTCTCCGGGGCTGCAGAAGGCGAGGGGGAGGTGAAGGGGTGGCCGCGGCGGCGTGAGAGCCGGGGTGCTGGACCCATCTCTCTCTCTCTCTCTCTCTCTCTTTCTTCCAGATAACAGAGAAGAGAGGGAAGGAATGCAAAACTGCCTTTGGAGGCCCAGTCGTCAGCTCCTTATATCAAGAAGAAACAATCAGGTGATTATCTGCTCTGCGCTTCTGTTTAAAAAAAAAAGTGTTTTTTTTCTAGTGGAATTTTGTTAAGCTTTTTTTTTTTTTTTTAATACCACGCAAGTGTGGTGGCAACTACAACAGGATAATAAATGACAGGAAAGAACTTTTCAGGTCCATAATCGTTTAAATCAATAACTGCCTGTATCCTTGCCAGGTACTAACCTTTCCCCAGTGTGAGATGTGGGGGAAGGGCAAGGCTTCCCATTTTTCAGTTATATGGCTAAAAAAAGGTAATAGTGGCTTTTTTTTATAGAAAGCTCTTCAGGCACTACCTTTTTCAAATAGTTATTTCTTTACCAATACATTCATTAAGAATTGTTCAGTGAAGGGTTTAATATTGGACAATGTTTGCCTTCAGGGAGATTTTGTACCTTATATCAAATTAATTTTTCTCCGAGCTTCTGAGCTGGCATAGCAGGAATGCGCTTGCTGATGTAGAATGGCTGCTGTTGGAGGAGGTGATTCTGCCCCTCTACTCAGCTCTGGTGAGATTCTGCCCCTCTACTCTGCACACCTGGAATACTGTGTGCAGTTCTGGGCTCCCCAGTATAAGTGGGATGTGGAGCTTCTCGAGAGGGTCCAGAGAAGAGCAACTAAGATGATTAATGGAATGGAACATCTCTCATATGAGGAGAGGCTGAGTGAGTTGGGCTTGTTTTCTCTGGAGAAGAGAAGGCTGAGAGGGGATCTGATTAACATGTATAAGTTCATGAAGGGAGAATGCAGGGAAGAAGGGGACAAGCTCTTCTCAGTGGTGGCCAGCGATAGGACAAGGGGAAATGGGCATAAGCTGAAACACGGGAAGTTCCAAATCCAGGTGAGGAGCAACTTCTTCACTGTGAGGGTGACAGAGCAGTGGAACAGGCTGCCCAGGGAGGTTGTGGAGTCTCCTACTCTGGAGGTCTTCAAAACCCGCCTGGATGCCACCGTGTGCCACATGCTCTAGGTGTCCCTGCGTGAGCAGGAAGGTTGGACTAGATGATCTCTAGAGGTCCCTTCCAACCTTCAATATTGTGTGCTTCTATTCAGACCTGCCAAGGTGCAGGCAGCAAGCGGCATTTGCTTCTGAATGAGGACAACTGTCGGTTTGGTTCTTTCCATTTCGCAGTAAATGCAAACCTAGTAAGCATGGGCATTATATTAACTCCAGCGATTGCTTGGAGAGTCTTTAGGATTACTGCATCTTATTTTTAATTAAAATGAAGAGTCAGAGAAGACTACATGTTTCAGTCGTGTTGTAGCCGCCCAGTTACGTGTGTGTGATTCTACTTGTTTTCTATTATGCTTAGTGCCATTTTCTTCTCAGTAAATTAAAATATAAATACCGCTTGATTTCTCTTCACCCACACATATATTCCCAAACTTGCCAGGAGTTTTCCCAAAGTGTTAAGATTCTAGTACAGCGTTTCTGTGACTTGCAGTAATGAACTAATGAAAAACACATCACAAGCAGGTGGTTCCAAGCCCTTTGCAAGGAGCCCAGGTAGATGGGGATATGACTGTTCCGAATAAGCAAGTGCAGCGGGAATTTTGCTTGCGGCAGCAGTGTGGGTGCTTCCTTAGCCATCTTGTAGCAAGAAGGATCACTTGGCCAGGACCGACCTTCTCCGTTTTGCACGGAAAGTCTTTAATGTACGCCTGGACCCTGACCAGAGGTGGGCAGGTGCGACCTTGCTTTCACATTCTGCTTGAGAAATGGCACTTTGGGAGCCGCAGGCTCCTTTTTCTTCCCTCGACTCTCAGTGTACGTCTTGGCCAACATCCTTGAGCTCGTAATCTGACCTTGTGGTTAAAGTCCTGCTTGAGCTGTTCAATCAGGAGGTGAATGCGCCAGTGCTGCTTGCTGTCGGACACTGAGCAGGAGGCTCCATCCTTTCAGAGAAAAGGCTACTGCAGGTACCACTTGTGCCCCTTCCTGGTCACAAAACAGCACAGAAAAACCCAGGGCTGGTTCTGGTTGGCTTGACTAGTCTCAATCTTTTCTGGTTTGGTTTTTGCTTTCATGAGAATATGACACATGCCGGGCTTGCAAATAACTACAGCTTTTAGTGCTTCTATTACCAGATGTGAGGCAAATAATGGGTATAGATAATGGGGAGTGTTTTGTGCCATGTGTGTAGCTGCTGGTTGTGTTCTCATAGAGCATAGTCTTAATCCCCATAAAACAAGGTGCAGACAGGTGTACTGTCTGCCACAGCTGGAGCAGTTTGATAGCTGCTGAAAACCAGCAGCTAAAGAAAGTCTCTAATAAAGTCTCCTAGTGCATCTGAAGCAGGATAAAAACACTCATGTGACCTGTTAACACAGCTCGGTCAGCAGACATGAGCACTCAAGCTGTGAGACACGGCGTGAGCGTGTGTCGCCGTGTGTCACCTGCATGCGAGCTGTGCGACTTCACCTTCTCGGTGGAGTTCACTGTGTAGCCCTGTTACATGGCTCAGGTCTGTAGTGCTGCTTCCCTTACCAGAGCCGGAAATAAATCTGTGCACGTGTAGTATCCCTAATCCTCGGGATTATATGATTAAAAGCATAAAACCTAGGTGACAAAAACCAAGTACGTGTTTTCTGTAGGCAAGAAGGAAAATTAAGATACTGATTTTTCTCTATTTTGATTCTAGAGTTTCCCTCGTCTGTAGCT
This sequence comes from Nothoprocta perdicaria, assembly GCF_003342845.1. NCBI lineage: Eukaryota > Metazoa > Chordata > Aves > Tinamiformes > Tinamidae > Nothoprocta > Nothoprocta perdicaria. The sequence goes on along the minus strand of NW_020455553.1, from coordinate 179,688 downwards.
AAACTCTGAGCTTCCGTGGTCAGGTTCAAGTTCTCCCTTGCCCATTCCAGGGCTGGAAGTCCTGTGAGGTGTTAGTTACAGGAGGTGAGGAGTGGCACCAAGAGCTGGGAGTGTTTGTGCTTCAGGGTTTCACTGGCTGCTGCGTGTGGCTACCACGGTGTTCGAATGCGAGTGCTGAGGGTTAGCAGGTAGGGGCTACAACGTGCCTGAGGGAGCTGGGCTGGGGCAGAAGGAGAAAGAAAACTTCATGCCAAATGGCAAGAACTTCACTGCTTTGGTTAGCAGCGAGTTCAGCGTACGTCTGTGTACGTGCAACATTCTGTACACGTGTAAGACCTGTGATAAGAAACCTTGCAGGCTGTTTTATTGACCCAGTTGCCAATGTTGGGCCTGTTTGGGGCATTAAAACAGCCTTGTCCAAGCAGGAGTGTCATTCACTCCGCTTGCATCTCAGGTTCCACGAGCTCTTGATGGGATATTTTCTAGTTGAGGGATCGTATTAAGCGAGAACGCCTATGTTCCTATTGTGGAACTAAGCACTTTTTTTTTTTAGCGTACAAATCTGTAAATGATGGACAAAGTGGAGTTACTCTGCGCTGAAGTCAAGTGGGTCACAAATCGGAAGCACTGGGATGGCTCCCAGGCTTGTTTTGTGTTATCACTGGTTATCTCAAATGTTTCTACATTGAGGACAAGATAGAAAAATGTCTGGCTCGCGTAAGTACATTGCACTGATTCCAAATAAATTCAAGAGCATCTGTAGAAACCAGTTACGCAGATCTAATTAAATCAATTTAGTAACAAATTCAGTTAAACGGGTGCAGTTTGTGTGTTCATAGATCAATCCTCAAATCGGGAGGAGGTTGCTTGAACTAATGAGACACGGTAGTTATTTCCTTTGGGGTGCTGGGCACTGCTCGTCAATTAGGAGGCATTAATAAAGGCTGTCAGTAAAGAGCCGACGTGTCCCCAGCGCCTAACGGGGAGCAGTTGCAAAAGGATTTTAGCAAAGGCTCTGGGTTCTCAGTAAGTGACCCCTCGCTTTGGCTCTGCACAAAAGGAACATGGGCTCTTGAGCGGTGGCACTTGCAGGTTCTGCCCAAAGGAGGAATCGTGTCTGATTTCACACTGCCCCGCTCGCATTGATGGCTTATAGGGGTGACTTTGGGCTTTTTGTTTGTTTATTGAACTGTTGCATGAAGCATCGTGTGCGTTTTCTGGTTTTATTGCCCAAACGGAAGCAGAAAGATGTGAGTTCTTCCATGGACAAATAGTTGCAGTTTCACAGACCTAGCAAATAAACTGAAATGTGGTCGATTGATGTGCCAAGCTCTGGTTGGCCCCGGCTTCATGTTTTGGGGGGGCTGCAGTACAGGCAAGAAAGAGGTGAAAAAAGAAAAGTGGAAACCTCTGCCCTTTCCCGCAGTGCTGGGAAGGAAAGGAAGCGAGATGCTTCCTTGGAGCCGCCCCCTTTGGAGCTGGGCACGAGGTGCGGGCCAGGACGTAGCGCCAGCGCTGAGCAGGGCACCCAGGGCGGGCAGCACCCGGGCACCCACCCTGCCGCGCCGGGAGCCCGCTGGGTGCCCTCGGGATTGCATTAATGCCGCGAGCACCGGCTGCCATCTGGCCCCCGCGCGGGCCCGGCCTGCGCGCCCCGTGATTGATGGGCGCAGGAATTGATTAGTTGTTCCGCGAGACAAATGAACTGTTTTGGCAGAAAATACCAGAGGTCGCTGCGTGTGGTCAGGCACAAAAGCTGCTGAATTTTAAAGAGCTGCTTCCAGCATCCTTTGTGGAGCTGCTGCTGCTGCTGCTGTGGAGCAGGGAGAGCTTGTGAAAGCAGCCCGGCGCCCCGGAGGGCATTCGGGGTTTCCTTCTTGCCCTGCTCCCTGTCTTCAGGAATGCCGGGATGGGGAACGGGCAGGAAACTGTGGAGTTTAAGTGTAAAAATGGGAGCAAACCTCCTTGGCTTGCTGGGAGGTAGGGGTTTGCCTTGTGTTACTGGTGCGTTCACGTGGCTGCGTCACAGGTGTTTGTCGCTTGCACAAAGGTTGGGCTGTAAAATCCCAACATCCCAAGAGCTTTTCCGCTTGGAGAGCCTGAGCACTGCCAGCCTGTCGCAAAGGAGAGCGATTCCTCTGAACAAAACCCACAAACACTCTAGGCGCTTTATTATTTTTTCAGCTTGCTGTAATTTAGGAATGGATCCGCTTGGGGTGGTGTTTTGAGACCCTGGCTTGAAGATTATTGCCAAGTTTATCCCGGCTTGTATTGCGCCCTCCTGTTTGCTCCGGGCAGAGCGGCGATCCCGGCGCTCCGGTTTCGTGGTGCCAAGGGGCTCTTGGCTGCGGGCCCTGCTGCCCCTCGGGAGCCTCCGCGTCCCGGGATGGCAGCTCCCCTCTCCCGGTGCCGCTAATCCGCCAAAGTGCCGGCGGGTGCGCGGCGGCCCGGGCGCAGGATGACACATGTCTTGCCGCGGCGGCCCCTCTCCAAGGAGAGCGCGCGAGTGTGCGGGCAAGTGGGCAACAGCTCCCCCGGGAGGGCCGCCTGGCTCAAAATAAACTTGAGTTATGGATTTATTCAGCTTGGGAAACCTCAGCTGGCGTAAATAATTGAGAAAGCAAAGGTTTGTCTGTGGCGCGTACCCCTGGGACACGCTCCTGCCTCCCTCCCTCCCACCACCTTTTCTTATGAAAATGATCCCAGTTGCACTGATAGATAATAACAACACCAAGCAATTAAAAGCTATGGGTGGCTGGAGAGAGGAGAAAAGGTTCAGTTAATGAGCTTTTCCTCTCCTTGGGCCCAGGAGAGCCTCAGAAGTGACGAGGCGATTAAAGCGAAGAGATAATTATAGATTATGTGAAAATGGGTCCCTTGGGGACCCAGGGCCCCGACATGAACAGTAACTGTTGCGAGTGTCTCCTGGCTCCGGCGCCCGTGCCAGGCGCGCGGGCGAAGCCACCTGTTTGCAGCAGCGCTCGGGATGTCCCCCGCGCCGCCTCCCCGGGGACAGGAGCCTCCGCGGAGCCCCAAGGAAGTGCATGTGTCCAGGGAAAACCAGGAGAACACCTTGGACCTCAGGTGCAATCTGCGGCTCTTCCTAACGGTCTCTGTGGTTGCTGAGAGAGCAAGTAAGCGTCCCATGTTGGTGGAAGCAAAGCCCCGACAGCAGCTCTTGCCGCGCGAGCCGTGCAAAAACATCGGCTTAACACCTGGATCCTTTGGGAAGCTCTGAACAATCCTTGTGAAACCTTCCAATATCACAAAGGCTGCAGTGGTGACTTGGTTTAAATCCTTCTACATCCCTTATTTAGGGACTGAGAAAGCCCCTACCTATGGCAACAGGTCCAGTTCAGTTTGGTTTTAGGTCAGGGCTGATGTCACTTCATGGGGAGGCAGGAGAGCAGAAGAAAGTGGCTTTGCAGGTAGATGATGTGCAAGCAAAGGAGGACAAGAGAAACCAAACTGGTTGTCCATTGGTTTCTCTTGTTTTTTCTTTGTCCAAAATAAAAAACAAGTAGAGGTAAGCAGGGCTGCTACTATTATGGACTATCAAATGGCTTCTGATTTGAGAAGTTCGGAAGGTTTGTGGGCAGAAATCTTCGTAACGACGGGTTAGGCTTCTTTTGCATCTCTTTCAGAATGGGCTTATTTCTCTCTGTCACATGTGTGGAATGGCTGGGAGAGATTTTTTAAAACCCAACATTTCTTGTAAACAGCTCCCCTGATTTAAACTTGGAGGATAAATGCGCAGGGGAAGATGAGGTTTCCCAAAACCTTACCTGTGCTTCTGTGGCATGCAGCCATGCCACTTCTCCAGCGGCCTTGGTGGCTCCCATTGCCAGGGGCAGCAAATACAGCCTGAACTCAAGGTTATGGCACAGAAAATCACCCAGAAATAATTGTGTTTTTCTTCTTTTTTTCAACTTCCTTAGCGTGGCGAGACTAGATTCTGCTTCAGTGCTGCAGAAGAAAGAGTGATCTCAACTAAGAAAAGAGCATCTGTGTTTATGTGAAGGAAGAAAAAGTTGTTGGAAACCGGTTGTTTTAGAGCATACTCAGAGCAGCAGCATCGCCCCAAGGAGCTGCTGCTGAGCAGCCAAGGACGTGTTTGAGAGTTGGGCTAGCACGGTAGCACCGAAGGGGTCTCTGGGCATGCAGAAGTGCCCGTGCTGGGGGTGGGCACGTCTCCTGACTTCTGCCAGGAATCCGTCGGGCACCGCTTTAAGCGATTTAGTCTTTTGCCTTTCCTGGTCTATCAGAATTCAAATAATTCCCCCAGAATTCCCATAATCACACCCAAAGCACACGGTGATTTGCTTCCCGGGAGCTGGTGTGTAGTGTACAGAGCACACCCCACATGAATGGACAGGAGGAAGGTGCTGCTCACAGGGAGAGGGACATCGGAGGAAGTGACTTCTTCAGGGAAAGTAGCACTTCTCCTACTGTGGGAGGTCGATAGCACTTTTTATTTATTTATTTGTTTATTTTTGCAGCCTTTACTGCTAGGAGAAAATCATGTGAGATCTGAAGAATGAAATATGATTTGCAACTAGATGCATAACAATAAAAGAAAGTTGAACTTCCTTTACAGACCTTGGATGCAAGTGGGAAACATGGTCTTGGCAGCACCTGTGTCTTTGTTTTTGTTGGGAGCGCAAGTCAAAAAACCTCACTTTCTCCTTTTGACTCTTTGCCCACTAATGCAAAATAGTATTTGGATTTTATGATTTTTGGCTTTCCTCTTTTCTTGCTTTGACTTTTCAGCTGGCGTAGCGGCGTGCAAGGTAGGAGAGCTGTGCTCAGCCGTACTGCAGTACTCGGTGTCCCCTCTAAACTCAGGCATCTGTGAAGTCCTTGTGTTCTGTCTCACGTTTGACCACAGGATTTACTTACCTTTTTTGCCAACCTAGGGCAAGCCCTTTGCACTGCTCTTTGGCCTGGAGGGGAGATACAAAGCCGGACTGCGCTCCTGGCTCCGAGCAGCAGGTTGGGATCCGCGGAGGGAGCAGTGGGAGCTCATGCCAAGATAACAGCGTGTGCTCATTCAGGGCCTGCTGTGTGTACACGTGTGAGAAGAAGGTGAATAAAGAATAATTATGCACCAAGGAGTACCCCAAAATCTCAGGCTTTAAAACCATTGAATTATTTACTTGCTCTTCTCCCCTGTGCACACACAGTTCTGAGCTGCAGAACTCACCCTTCCAAGAGGTGAAGAGCATAAATGTGTTACAAGAGCAGTAGGAGTGGAGAAAAAGACCTGAAAAAGGCCAAGAAATGTGACTGGACGCAGCTGCTGACTGTAGAAATCCTTAAGCCGCCGAGGTTCGGGGTTGGATTTAATCCAGTGGCAGACTGTTCTGCGCAGGTCCCGTTGCTCCTCTTTTCTCTAAGCCTCCTTAGTGGCCACTGTCTCTGTGTGTGGATCTGGAGGAGTTTAGCTGTGACCCGGAGTGGCTGCTCTTCTGAGTCTGTCTGTGTAGCAGGGACAAGAAAAACTTCAGCCTTTTATCTTCTGTGGGATTGCAGTGATTTATGCCAAGACTAAACTTGTTCCGTGTTGGCTAACTTTGTACAATCCCTATGGTAGTTTGCAGGAGCCAGCAGACTTTGGACCTGGTATAATATTGTTTAAAACAGCCTTCGATTCCTAGGAAGCAGAACCTTCCCTCTCTGGGAGGAAGAAAGAGTATTCTGCAAAAAAAGTGTCGCTGGAGTAAAACAAATTTCCATTGAACTGGATATGTCTAGCTAAGCTAGAGCGTATGATGTGGCCTTTGTGCTATGCAATAAGAACATTTCTCTTTCTTCTGTTTCCTGAATAGGGAGGAAGACAAGAACATTTTTGATTACTGCAGAGAAAACAACGTTGACTACGTAACCAAAGCCATTAGATCAAAAAGTGTGGATGTGAACGTCGCCGATGAGGAGGTATGGAGAAAAAGAGCAAATCCATCAATCTTGGTCATTTTGCGTGTTCACAACCCCAGGCCTTTTGGGAGTGGTTGCTTTAGGATTGGTGAGGTTGGGTGCTGCAATAACTGGAGAAGTACTTGACCACATTGAGACAAGTGAGATCTATTTTAAAGTAGCAATAGCTTTCCCTGTCTCTCTAGTACTGTGCATGTGCAAGGTAGGATGCCAAGACACATCAGAAAATCTTCAATGTTATTTTAGCAACACCAGCAGTAGCTTGCAGAGTGAGATCTACTCAGTAACCTCTTTCCCTATTCTGTGCATTAGATATCATCAAATAGAAGTAGAAAATTAGGGAAATGGCTTTTCTAGAGCAGCAGCCAGCTGACGGATGAGCTGCTTTTGCCACTCAGAGTAGTCAGGGTTTCGTTTGTGGCACCCCAAATTATGTCCCAGGGCTGGATGTCACTTGGCTTCTTTATTCTCTGTCAGGGCTAGTGAGAGGCTCTGGCTGTACCAACCTCATGAAAAAGATGGCTTTGGTCTCTTTCACCTTAGCAATCAGAATCAGAGCCCCAGTTTCCCACAGAGAGACATACAGACATTGACCAAGGCTTTAAGTGAGAGAAAGGTACCTAAACCAGCAAATGGGTTTGGTATTTTAAGGAGGCAGTCCCGTGACTGCTGTCGGCCCTTGTGGGAACGCAGTGGTAGCAGCTCCGTGGTGGTGGTGGCCACGGTGCTCCCGTAGTGCCCCTCGCCCCGCTCCGGAATGCAGGAGCTGCGGCCGCTTCCCGGCACATTGTGTGCTGGGGAACAGATGAAGTGCTTACGCATTCATAGACTGAGACGCCGCAAATTCAGCTGGGTTCTCTCGCAGCTCTGAGCAGATTTCTGCCCTCTGAGCCATGACAGCCCCGGCTGGGGCTCTGAATGCTGATGGCAGGGACTTTTTATTATTAATCAGGAATTTGTGTGAATTAATTTTCAGAGAAGAGGGAGGTTGTTCACAAGCAGGTTGGAATTTCACATCATAAATTCAATGAACTGAAACCGTCACACGCAACAGCAGCGTCGGCTGGGCTCCGTCCGTCCCTCCACTGACCACGGGCTGCAGAAGTAAACACTCAGGGCAGTCATTCAGGAAAGGACTGAAGTCCTTTCATTGATAAGGCTCAGTTTTGTGACTCTGCTTGCATTAAGGATATGATAAGATGTTCAAATTGCTTTATTTCCATTGAAAAGATGCGCTCAAATTGCTAGCGGGGTTCAGGCATGTCTAACTTCCTCTGTTCAAAGGACAAACACGCATGATTTCAATGCTTTCAAACAAACATTTTGTTCTTCAATTATAACATTTTCTGAAAGATGGTGGAAATATTTTTGTGTTCTCACACCATGAATGCTAAGAGACACAGTGAAAACTGTCCAGTTGCATCCTCCTTGAGAATTGCTATGAATCTTTCATATAACAGAGGGACTAATTCAGGAAGAGCAACTACTAGCATGCAACTATTGCAGGGCATGGAATTGCTTTAGCACAGAGGAAACCCCTGAAACCTTTTCTACCTGCAGGTTCATGGGAAACTTCCTGCTGGTGCAAAATTCACCTGTGAATGGGACTTTTACAGCCTTGTTTTTTGTGTCTCGCCCCAGCAAATGCTCTGAAACAGAACTTTTTCGGGGGCAAATGCTGGCTTCCTTAGCTTGTGTGTGTATATACATATATGCGCACACATATAAAATACATGTATGTGTATATAGATTTTAATGAAAAAGAAAAATCTGAGAGAGAATTTTATTTCATGGTCTCTTAAGGAGCTGAAGCTGTTAACAGTGTTGCTGGGTATCTTCAAAATCTGGAGGGAAGCTTATTTTCCAATATCATGCAGGCTGATTGAAGTTTTAGAACCCATTTTGGAGGATATATAACCCAGTCCAAGCCTTTGGTAGAATGAAGTGTATGGAAGCATAATCTTGTCATTTTTATTAACTATTTTAGTGTTACTGTATAAATACATCCTGCCATATCCAAAAGATGCATCTCCTGGCCCTCTGAGCATAACTCACACTGTCACTTCTTTGATTTAAACACCAATAAATCTGAAGCGGCAGCAGATAAATACAAAGAGTTAACTGATTAGGGAACAAAATCTGCTGAAGCTCTGGACAGTCTCCTGCTGAAGTGTTTCAGAAGCCTGGCACATCTTGGCCTGCTACATCAGGGCCTTGGTGGAGGCTGTAAGATGTGTAGATTGGATCTGTGTTTTTTAGTTCGGTATCTAACTGTGTCCTCCCCCCTGTTTTTTGCAAATCTGAGAGGAGAATTAGCAGAAGGAGAGAGAAACTCAGAGCAGGGGCGAGACTCCTTACTGGAAGCAACGGGATTTCAGGAAAGGGCAGGAGATTTCTCTAGGTTTTAGAGATGCATTTAGTGACTTTCAAAGAATAAACTGAAAAGAAAAAGAAATCCCTCATGCAGCACTCAAGCCAGCGTACCTGCTAACAGTTTGGATATCATAAACTTCAATTTTGAATTAAACAAAGAACCTAATGACAGTAATCATGTACAAGCTTTCACTTACTGTATCTAAATTGCCTGGAGTTCACTGGAATAGCTTGTGTTCACTTAGAAGTAGCACAGACTGAAAAAAAAAAAAAAAAATTAGTTTCTTCCATATGTCAGCAGGACTAATGAAATAAGAACGGAGCTCTGGCTGCAGGGCTTCAGGCACGTTCCCGTGTTGTAGATTGCCGCCTTCTTGAGGACAATGTTTCTGCAGCCCTTAACAAACCGGGGGCAGAGATGAGTGGCTTGTGTAACGCATGCCAGGACTGTGGGGGCTGCAGATAAGGATTTCTCTTTCAGTTGTGGAAGGAATTGCCCTAAACAAGCACATTACCTGTGTACAGCAATTGTAAATGATGAACGGCAGCTGGAAGGACTGAGGGGCAGTTCAGAGGCAAACTGATGCCAGGAGAGTGGTTGAAGCAGCATCACGCTCCTCTACCTGCAACCTCGTCCCCCAGGCGTTTGAAGGCTCAGAAAGCAAGTGACTTCCAAACCCAGTCTCAAATTCATGTGTATAATTGCCACAACTGCCTTCTCCTTCAGCAATTCTGCTGTCAGGGCTGGGGATGCAGCTGTTCCAGGTCGGGCTCTCTGGTTTGCAGCAATTACGGCCGCGAACGCTGTACCTGGAAGTACAGCTCAATGCTGCAGGGCAGCCGTGCAGCTTGGCTTTGCTCCTCTCTTCTCTGCATTGCCTAAGTGATGTGAATGTTATTCCCACACGGCTGTCTGCTGAGGCTCGGTCTATCCGAGACAAATCCCTGTCCTGTGCTTTGTTTGTGAACACCCTGTGACTTGGAGCAGCGCAAAACTGATCCGCTCTTGGCTTGAGAAGCTGCTACAGAAGCCAGCCAAGCTGGCAGTGGTAGCCCGAGCAGAGCACAGAAGATTTAAGAGGCAGGGTTGGTGCTCTCAAGCTATTTTTATGCTCTTTTATTATTATTAAATACTTTAGTGGCAGGGGCAATGCAACCTGTCAGGTAACTTCAGTAACACTGTTGAGACTACTGTGCACTCAGTGCAGATTTGGCTCATCTCTGAAGGTGGGTTGGTGCTGGTGGGGGGTTGGTTGCTCGTTTCAATAGACTAGGTAAATAAGTAGATTTGGTAGGTGGCTAGGTCCGTTACCTGGAACTTCCCAACCTTTTCCGGATGTTACGCAAGGAAGACGGAAGAATTCCTTGCTTTATAAACAAGTTTCTTCGGAATGTTGCTCGTTACATGGCAGCTGGACCGCGTTTCTGCTGCGGGTGTTTGTGCTTCCCTATCAGGCTGGGTCTTCTTGCAGAGAGGGGCTCTGGGGGCCTCAGCCCCCTCTCCTTGCAGGTAGTACCAGATTGCAGCCGGGCCCTGCATGGGGCATGTCAGCCTTTTAATTGTGCACAATTACGATGCAGAGCCATTTAAGGCACTAATTGGAAAATATTGTATCCATTTAGAATTGCAGCGAAAATATATAGGTAAGCAGAGTGTAATTACCCAAAGTGGAATTGGCCCAGGACTTGAAATCCATACTCCGGCAAAAAGCACAAGGAGACTTTTAATGACTGCAGATGATCAGGCTTCAGTTTCTGGTCTTGTCTGAAAGGCAACGCTTGCAGCATAACCAGCCTTCTAGGAGGTAGGAAGGGACCAGTTCTGCAGGGCTTCAGTAAGGCTGAACTTAGAAAACATGCAGTACTCCTCCTCCTAAACTGTTGCTTTTTCTTTACTGATTTTGGCCAAATTCAACACTGATAAAGTGGTTTTGCTCATCTGGCAACATATGCAAACCAAGATATTATAGCTACTAATTTGTAACACTGTTTTTGCTGTTTAAAGAAAAAAAAAAACAGCTTTATTTTGCCCTGTAATTAAACTATAATTATTGCTTGGTTACAGCAGTATTCCCATACAATAGATCATTCCCATTTATAAGTGCAAAGTACTTATTAAATTTAGGCATTTTGCACATAAAGCACTTCTCTTGGTTTTTTTTTTTTTTTTTTTTTTCCTTCTGAAATAAACATCTATGGCAGAAAGGAGTTTGTATTGGTAGCCCAACTGAAATGCTAAATTGTAAGTAATTAGTAGTACAATGGAATCGAGAATATTAAAGATGAATTTAAGTCTTAAATTAGACTCGTTATTCCCCCCTTTTAGATTTTGGTTGTGGTGTGGAGTGAACGTTAATCATTAAATGCCCCGTGGATGTCATCAGTGCTTCCGTAGAAAGTCATAGAGTGCTTAAGGTTGGAAGGGACCTCAGAGGTCATCTAGTCCAACCTTCCTGCTCACACAGGGTCACCCAGAGCACGTGGCACAGGGCTGCGTCCAAGTGGATTTTCAAGATCTCTGAAGAAGGAGACTCCACAGCCTCTCCGGGCAGCCTCTTCCAGGGCTCTGGCACCCTCACTGTCAAAAAGTGTTTTCTCAAGTTCCCGTGGAACTTTTGGTGCCTCAGCTTGTGGCTGTTTCCTCTAGTCCTATCCCTGTCCACCACTGAAAAGAGGCTGCCTGGACGGTGGCACAGGTAGGAGGTGGTTTCCAAAGGGTCCCCTGCATACCCACCGTAGGACGACTGACACCAGTGCCAGCAGGAATTTCAGGAGTGTGGCGCTTCTGTCTGGCACTATTTGGGGCTTTTGCTTTTGTCATGGGCTGTATCAAATGGTCTGTGTGTCATGGGAAGGTTTTGGACTGACTTATTGAAAGGCACTTACTACTCTGGATGCATTTTGTGCCTGGGATTGGGAGATGAGCGCTGCAGCCTTGGTGCAGGGTTGCTGATGTCTGTGGAACTGTCCTGTAACCCAGCTTGGGCTGCTCACAAGGACGAGTGTGGCCTTCCCGCTTGGGCTGCTCACAAGGATGAGCGTGGCCTTCCCGCTTGGGCTGCTCACAAGGACGAGCGTGGCCTTCCCGCTTGGGCTGCTCACAAGGACGAGCGTGGCCCTGCCCAGCTGCGGGTGCTCCAGCACAGCGGGCTCAGGATGCTCCTGGGGAACCCAGCCCAGAACCTGAATTTGAGCTCACCAGGCTCTGTGGTTCTGCACCCTTCCCAAGGCCAGCGAGATGTGACTTTGGACACCTCGGGCTTTGAAGTGCCTGACCCTCAGGAAATGCTGCTTTTGGGCCGGGAGCTGTTCCTGGTGGTGGTATCTGCCAGAGGAGAGCAGCTCCAGCTGTGGATGTGTAAGCATCCACAGGGGTCATTTTTGTCTGTTTCAGTCTGTTCTCTGCTGCATAGATATGTTGCTCTTAGTCACTAAAGGGGAAGCGTGCAGGTCAAGAGATGAACTGATCAGAAAAATATGTGAGTTCCTCAGGAGCGTAGAATTGCTGGCTGTTCTCAGCGGGGAGCAGTGTAAGGAGGTGACAGTGTTGTACTCTGCTCATCCTTCTATCCCTCCACTCCAGCCGTTCCTTTTAGTAGATGATATGACTTGAGGGAAGAAACTGAAAGGGAGCTAAAGAGCATCCTTTTGCTTTAGCAGCATTTCTTTTCCCTGTCTTATCTTAATCTTTTCTAAAAGTGGCATAAAGCAGGGATTTGAGTTTAAGATGGGGGAAAAAATCCACGTGGCAACCTCACCCACAACAGCGGTGTTCAGCTGTGGCTCCATCAGGAGTGCTTAGCATCCAGAGCTTGGGGATGGCCTTGGCGAATAGGAAGAGTCTCTTTGCACGGCCTGGGGCTAACGTGGTTAATTTTCTTTTGGATGTTTGTAGGGCAGGGCCCTGCTCCACTGGGCTTGTGACAGAGGACACAAGGAGCTCGTTTCGGTCCTGTTGCAACACTCTGCAGATGTTAACAGACAGGTAAGAAAGCCATAAAAAGTTGAACTTGAATCATGTTTTGTATTACCTTCCAAGCACATGTTTCCCAGGAAGCAGAATTGTTGCCTGATGCCATAGCAAGTTCTTTCAGCACCTTTGTCATGGAAAAGAGGATCTAAAGGGAGTTAGTCTGTGGAAAAAATAAAATTCAGGTGCATGAAATGCATGTGCAGAAGGAGCCTTTTTCAGTTCTCAATGCTATTTTTCCTTGCAGTCATTTTCTTTGCCCACATGGCCATCACTTCTTGTATGACAAGAGGTGTTTCTCGTGTGCTGAGTGTTTAATACTTAAAGCAGCTTTTCAGCCGCTGCGGTTTGCACCTCTTAAGTGTTAGGAAAACCGGTGGTGGTTTTCAGGTGCCTTACCACACCAGCCTGTGAACTGCACTGTTTCACAAAGGTTCTTCCCACCACTCGCCCAGATCAGCCTGTGCACGTGAGCCCTCCCTCCTAGCTTTCCGGCCTCTTTTAGGTGTAAATGGCATTGTGTCCAGAAATAATTATTGAACATATTTCTGTCAAATTATCATTGAGGGCTCTTTGCCACGGTGGCTTTTGCTGCTTGGTTCTGCCCAGGTGGAGATGGTTCCGCCTGTTTAGCCCAATCTGCCCTCTTTAACAGCCTCTTTAACAGCCCGTGGACAAGCGCCTTGGCAGTTCTCACCAGACAGGTCTTTCCCCCCCTCACCACTCCCTCTCCCAAACATTAATTTTGTATTAAATTCTTTTCCTTTTTTTTTTTTATGATGTATTGCACGTTTTCTAACCAGATTATTTTTGGCCATTAACAAAAGGTTAAGAATAGCCATAAAAAGAAAATCAGTCTTTGTTCTTTTTTTTTTTTTTTTGGACCAAGGTAATAAAGGAGAATTTTTTTTATAAAGGTCTTGTTTGCACATAGGCATCTTCCCAGAGAAGGCAGACACTTTTTTATTCTCAGCCGTATATAAATTGAAATCATATTTCAAGACAGTGACCTAATGTTTATTTTTCTTTTTTTTTTTAATCTTGACCTTTACCCTGAAAGATTTCACATCCAAGGCAGCAGCAGAAGGAATTTTTAAAGAGCTGCTTAAAGGGAGAGGGAAAAAAATTGGCGTTGTAACAACGCTGCAATATCTGCTAGGATCCATCAGCAAATTCACCCTCGGTTGACGTGTAGGCTCTAAAAGAGAGGGAAGAAAGTGTCGGGGAGTCTCTGGTGAGTGGATTAAGGGGCGCTGGGAAGCGGGGCTCTCCGGGGACGTCCCCTCTGCCGCTGCTCTGCCAAAGGCCGGCGCGCGAAGCGGCTCCGCGGCTGCCGGGCTCCTCGGCTGCCTTCCGTCTCCTGCAATTCCGCAGCGCTTCCGAAACGCAGGCCGCGCAGGAAGTGGAGGATCAGTTAGGGATTAGCAGGGTTAAGAGCAGATAGTAAAGAAGAGTGATCGTAACCAAAATTAAAAAAGAGGGGAAAAAAAAAGAAAAAAAGCCAGTGTTTTAGTATCCTTCTAAAAAGTTAGTCGAAAAGCCCAGGTGATTTATGCTTTCCTCCATTACCCTCCTAATAATACCCTCGCCCTGCGCCGCCCCCGCTTGGGCCTTGTCCCTGTGGAAGTGCACGCAGCCTCCGGCTCGAGGGGCTGTAAGAGGGGCAGGAGTTCCTGCTCTTCTGTGCTGAGCAGGCAGAGAGGCTTCCTGCTTCCAGCCCTTCCACCTGCTCCAAGCGGCTCCAGTTTTGGGAATAACCCTGTGCTCCTGAGCTGCAGTGCTTCAGTGCTGGTGCTTTTTGTTCCAGTTACCCTTATGATGGTTCACTAATGTCACTGAAAAAACACGTTTGTTAAACCCTGATTGTTCAAAATTAGCTCTAACAGCACGTTTGAAAAGAGGAGGTAAGTGACTGCCATGGGCGAAGGGATGCAGAAGGGCAACAAGCTTCTCTGCTTGGTTGGGAATGTGATCCAATTGCCTGGACCTGTGCAGCCAGAGGCTGTTTCAGAGCAGGTGGTGCTGTGGTGTTTTGGGGTGATTCCCAAGTATCCAGAACTTGGGAATCGGTCTAAAACCCGCCTGCTCCCACTGGAGCACTGCTTGTGTAAATTGTAGGCTTTTACCTGAGTGACAAAGTGGAAGGAAGTGTATTCCCAACATTTGTCCTTATGAAGGAGCTCAAGCAACGTGGTTATCCTGTGCTTTTCCAGCTTTAAAATAGCTGAAGATACAAATAAGCTTTGCTTGCAGAAGGACAAGCCACAAAGGAAAACCTTTGTGTGAAATGCTGATTGCTACAGGGATGTTTTATCCTTGCAATGTTGTATGACAGTCATTTGCCGGTGCTTAACTTTGTACTAGAATTAGACACTGCTCAAGGATGAAAATAATTGTAACTGGGACCTTCAGTTTTTGTTTTATTTGTTGACATTTCACTTCATGAGGAGAGACGCACAAAATTTAACCGTGTTGCAGCCACTTTCCCTGGTCACCCATGGACCCGGTGTGGTTTGAGCAGGAAACTTGAGAACCAAAGCTGAAAAGCCTCAGGTTAGGAAGTCTGCTGCTAATATGTGCCATCTAATTTTATTCCTTCACCTACACCTGCAATTTCCATGAAAGGCACCCAGTGTGAATGCTGCCTGCAGTGAGAGGTGGCAACGCTTTGTTGCCAATGCTGATTTTTCAGCAGAGGTTCTGAGGACAGGTGAATTTGCACATAGGCCACTTGTTCTTGGCCTAGATGTCAACCTCCATAGAGGTTCCACAGTGAGATGGGAGATGTCTTGGAAGTGCTGCGGCTTCCTGGCAGTCGGTCCCGGAGGGGGCCGGATCCGAATGCGGCCTGGCTCTCTTGTGGGGCCTTCCCAAGAAGGATGAATTTGCTGGGGTGCATTGAGTGGCAGAAGAGCCTTGTTCCCTCATCTGTCCTCCCCATTAGGGCTCCCCGAAGTGGCATGCTCTTGGGCAGGGAGAGAATGGCATTGCAGCTGCCTCTTGCAGTTGTCTGGTCACATGTAAGCCTGCGATTTCGATTCCTGCTGGATTTTTTCCAAGGCATCCCGAGGAGGAGCGTGGCTGCCTCTCCAGCAGGCCCGGGCAGTGTCTCTGCAGCGGGTGGCCGCTCTCCTCCCTGTCTGCATGGCAACACACGGAGCCAGAGGGTCCTGGGGACCAGCACGGGCAGGAGCCGTCCCCTTGTGATACCTTCGCTCGGGGCCTCGTTGGGGAAAAAAAAAAATCTTTTCAAATGGAGACAATACAAACATAATAAATGGCAGGGAGGGTTCATCTCCCTCATGACTCAATCCTTCTCAAACAGCATTATTATTGACTGGCCTATTGGTTGCCAAAAAGGAAAATCAATTGTACTAGAAGGAGCTGCTGGGCCACAGATCATGGTACTAACCCAGCAGAGACAGGTTGATTTTTATCAACTGTCTAAAGACTAATTTCCACCATTAGCTAGAAACGAAGTAGGAATTATGGATATGTCAAAGACTGTGAAGAGTGGTCTTTGTTTTTTGTGTCCTGTTTGTATGGCTTTTATTTCCTTAACTGGACCCTACAAGGCTGATGGGTGGATAGGATAAAATAAAGGGAGAAAAAACGTCAGGCCTGTTTCGCTGCCTGCCAGTGCCTCTCTTTTCAGTGCTGTTCACTTGGATTTCACAGCGTGAATGGGAGCTGCTTCAATCCCTGTGTTGGCTGCATGTGGTGCAGGCATTTAAACCCAAAGGTGGCCTTAGCAAGCACGCTTCCCTTCGCTCCCTGCTCTATTTTGTGCCATTCCCTATCCACAGGGAGGTGGGTGAGGGAAGTATTGTGCTGTTAGAATTATTTTCTAGAGCTACTCAAGATTAAAGAGAAAATCATATCAGAGTCCTAGGCTGTGAGAGCCTTTCCCCTAAATCCTGGCTTACAAAGCTGGGAGGGACCTGCTCCTGGACCTGGTGATTGCTGCAGAGCTTTGGCTGCTCGCACCGCAAGCAAAGGATGTTGCAGGTACTGCTGAATCAGCCGTCACTGTAGCAGGAAAGTGCAGGGGCAAACAGGTGCAGAAACGAAGTGGAGAGACAGAGCAGCTAACCCAGTTAACCAACACAGGTACCACCTCCAGCTCGTCTCTGTATCCCCATCCTGCTCCCGTCGCCCCTTCAGTTTTCCGTAGTCCGCTTGGCCGAGCAGCTCTCCGAAGCCTGCAGGCCTGCGCCCCTCCACTGCGGACACCCTTGCCAATGGGCGTGAAATCCCTTAGGCAAGGGAAGGGACAGATCTGCTCAGTGATGGAGAGGAGCTTGCTCCATTAAAGCATTGACTTGGTGCCAGTCCCACGTTACTGGCGGTGGCAGAGCTCCGTGCCGCTCCTGCGGGGCTCTCCCTGCAGCGGCCATTGGCAGCAGGTTGAATGTTGAATGGTCGCCACTCAGCAGATGCTGATTTTGCCTCCTGCAAGGAAAGTCCCTTTCAGCAAAAGCACTTGTAAAGTATTTGCAGCTCCAGCTATCTTCTGCGTGAGGAAGGAGATTGCTCCATGCTCCCTCTGCCAGCTTCTGAAGAACCCCTGAGCCTCCCAGTGGAAACCATGGCTTGTAGCAAGGACGGGGTGTTTCCTGCTGCTTGTGCTTGCTGGCTTTTGCTGCCCTGTCCCTCTGCTTCTGCCAACCTGCCGTGCTCGGGCTTTGTTTGCTCAGCTCCGCCGAGTGGGGTGAGTGACGGCCGCGCAGCAGCGTGCTTGGCACCCCTGCTCGGGCAGCGCGGGCACCGTACGGCACCATTGCTGCAGAGCAGGCTTGCCGGCGGGGAAGCCACGAGCCTCTCTGCTCCCTTGGGATCCACACAGGTCTTCCAGCCCCTACACTCAGAAGCAGCGTTTGAAAAGGGCCTCCGTGGACAGAGGCTCCACCAGGGAGCTTTTGTGCGGACAGGATCCTTGTGCGGAGGAGGAGCAGGCAGCTCATTCCCTGCTGGCTTTCCTTGTCCTTGCAGATGTGCAAAGGAGGCTTAACTTGACTTGAATGCCTCCCTGGGAGGACATGGGATGGTCCCAAGCCCTTTTGTCCCTTGGTCTCAGGGTCACCTTTGAAATAAGCCGGGTTAAATCACCTGTAATTTGTAAAGGCATTATTGGAAATGCTTCAGTCCCTCATTAAGGTGCTTGGTTAGCTCACAAAGAGGGATGCAAGTGGCAGCTGAGCTGTTTTTTCAGGTGAGCACAAAGTCACACACGAGTGGCCTTAGCCCCGCTTCCTTTCCCATGGTGCCACCTCCAATACCAGAGGATCCACCTTAGCCAAAGGCTCCAGCTGTTCCTTGCTCAGGGGAGACGGAGACGGCTCCTGAAGTCTGTGTGTGGGGAGGATATTCTCTTCCCCTCTTTGGAATTCAGTCACTTGAAAGAACTTTCCCTGTCTTGAAAGAGTTAAATTCCAGCGCTCACCTTTTGCCTAAGGGCTTTTCAATGTGGGGAAAGTCCGATTTTACTTCCCAAGTGGAATTTAGATATTCATCTGTTGTTGGTGGTCATCCCTCTCAGCTTGCTTAAAGAAAGAAAAATCTGAGTATAACATTTGGACTTCTTAAATTTGTAGTCTTTAGAACAAAAACCTTTTTTTAAAAAAAAAAATTCATTTTGTTCTTGCATTTTAGATGTTGGGCAAATACAATTTTAGGATTATTTTGTTTCGATTTTTGAAGAAGATTTAACTTGAAGGAGTTAAGAAGCGTTTAACTGCTGCTTGCCTCTTTGGGTTAGGAGTGAAACACTCAAAATGGCAAAACTAATTTAGGAGGATTTCACTGTCTCACCTTGTTCAGAATTTCAGTTTTTCAGTTCAGCGTCAGCTAGTTCAGTATCCATGAGAATGACTGTCGGTGTCTCCCGCAGCAGGAATATGCATGCTTAGGGGGCAGACGGGGGCAAACTGGGGCAAGCTTAGAGTCCTATTTTTTATCTTTCTCAGAGGTCTGTGGCTTAGACGCTCTCTGAACCCGTGATGTTAGCTTTTGCTCGTGGGTTTTTCTTTCATAAGTTTCCTGTATCCCTGCTTGGAATTCTGTTGCTTTTCTTTGAATCTTTCTTTAGCTCTTCTGGGTTTGTTTAGGGGTGAGAGGAGCAGCACGTCAGATATTGCACCTACAGCCTGGGCACCGGGCGTTATAGCAAAGCGGTGTAATGAAGTTCTGTGGTTTGCATTTTCTTTTCAAATGCCTTATTTTTGTTTGCCTTTTACCAGTTACCATTGCATATTGAGATGGTGTTGTAACAGAACTGTATTATAGCTCAAAATCTGTTGGTGAAGCAGTAATAGCTCGTTGAGTGCTGTGTGTTCAGCCTGTGCGTGACTTGGGAGTTCTCAGCACTGCGGGTCCCGTGCTCTTTTTCCCCCAGGCCCTTCTGCAGCATTTTGCAGTCAGCTTTTGAGTTTGCTGCTTCGGAAGATGCCCCAGGGGAGGAGGCTGCCATCGCAGGTGGCTTCTCCTGTTCACCTACATGTGGTAGAACAACCCGAGTCCCAGCCGGACTCGTGCTAGGGATTCAGGGATAACCCTCGGCTGGGCAAAGTGATCGTTTATTCGGCCATCCTTTATTTGTAAATTTGTACCAAAAAATACATTTTTTGGTAATTTTTATAATCTTTTTTAAAAAAGGCTTTTAAAATCTTTTTTTTTGTTTGTAATTGTGAATTTTTGTATAATTACAAATTTTGTAATGTAATTAGAAATAAATTTTGTAACTTATTTGCCAGTGCAAGAAACTGAAGCAGTGTAGGACCCTGTCAATGCAAGAACAGAATCATTTAAAAGCCTTTGGTGATAGGATGTATCAACAGCCCTTTGGCAACCCATGTGCACTGCTAGCAAGGGGTCCCCAAGGTCTAAGCCAGCCCAGGGGACCGAAGGCTGGTGCTTCTCCTTTCTCTGCCTCTTGGGAAGTCACTGCTTGGCTGCTCCCTTTTGGAACAAAACAGGTAAATCCTGTCCTGGAGTGGTTGTCACAACTGTGTTGAAGTGGGAGCAAGGCTCGACTTGGTTGAAATGAGTTTTGTTGAAAGTATGTCATGGATTTGTTCTTGAGTTAAGACTTGTCTATCTTGGGTACCAGCTTTTGGAAAAAAAACAGTGATCTTCCTTCTTCTAAGTCCATTCCTTCTGTTCCAGTCAATTAAGCACAAATATGAGTGTGATAAATAAGTGTGCATTTATGGGTCAGTAGCTCTGTTAGATGTCTGTGACACAGAGGGTTGTGGCAGTCCTTTTCAGCACTGTCCTCCAGAGCCGACATCTTCAAGTGCATTACTACCTTGATACAGAGGGAGAAGTGCTAAGGATAACATAGCCGTCAGACCTCAACTCACTAGTTCAAAACTTTCCCTTCCCAAGCAAATCTCTGGAATTTTAGCTGTTGTAGCATCATTCCAAAGGTATTATTGTGCCCAGAAAGTGGTACGTTTTCTCCAGTGTTAGTGTTACCTTCTTGAGGACAATCAGTTTTGCCCACCAGCCATCCACCTTCTTCCACGAAGAGTTCTTAGTGCCTGCGTGGTGCCAATGGATGGGCTTGCCCTTTCCCCTGCTCTTCCTTTCCCGCTCTCCCTATTATATATATATTTTCTCAGCACTATTAGATTATTAAATGCTTAATGACTATTCCATTCCTGCTAACTATACTTTTGATGAGCTGCAGTGATAAAACTTTGGAGCAGCCCAGTGTGCTTCTGGTTCCTTTATAGGAAGTGCACATTTAGGGAGCTGAAGTAATGGGGGATAAAACTCAGTTAATGAATAGAAATAAAAAGAAGTAAATGAGGTAATCAAACTCAGAGAAATTAGTATTGGCAGGTCCTGAATGATGCTCTTGGATGAACAATCTTTCAAAATCCTTCCTTGTATGCTACTGCTGTCTCTTTATTTATTATTAAAATAACATGATCCATGAGGCGCTCGGGGTGACTCCCAGCCTAGCTAATTCTAATTAATCCAGTCAGGGAGAGCAGCAGGGTAAGTGGAGCAGTCTATCGGATTGAAATTCATAACTTAATTGAGGTCAAAGTCCCGGGTTGGGAGAACAAAAGTCTTTCACTAGGACCAGGCAGATCAATAGCAATAAATATCTGGCTTGAATACAAGTGGCTTATAGTGACGGATTATCTGCCACTGGCCAGAGGTCCTGGTCTTGTTAAGGGCAGAGTCCTGGGACGTGTACAGTAGGCAGTGACTTTTGCCAGGTTCCCTCCAAAACGCCAAGGAACTTGTAAAGGCCTCGCGGGAGCAGCACAAGGTGGTAGCCCATGGAGAGCTCCACGGAGTCATTCTGGAAGAGCATGGATTTGGATCGAGTTTCTCAAGATTCAGTTCCCTCTCAAGTAGCACAAGGGCACGTGTCACATTAGAGCTGATGGAGGTGAGAAGAATTTGCTGGGACTTACAGGAACTTGGAGCTAAATAACAGCTTGTCCAGAGAGAGACCTTTAGGATCAGGGGAACTGAGCAATAGATTGATGGGCTTCATGCCAAGTCTTTATTTATAGTATGTTTACATAAAAGGGGAGAGGAAAGTTGGAAGAGTAAAGTATAAATAATCATTAAGGTAGATGTGTAGTATTAGAGAAAGCAACAAAAGAGAGATGAGATTCCTGCTCGTCAGAACAGCAGTTGGTGCCTGTGACCTCCAGAATGCTCCCTTTCTTTGTGCATGCAATGTAATACATTCAGCGTGCCTATACTGTAATATGAATAATACATTTTTTTCTCTACATAAAGATGCACCTGTGATGGCTGATCTGATATTTTAATTCTCTTTTTTCCATTGTGCATGTGGTACTGTGTGCTCTGATGGTTGGCTCCTGCAGTTGTTATCCAAGCATGATCCTCCAGTAGGACTTTGAGGGCCAATTTTGATGATCCTGGTAACCTCTAAGCCAGAGGAAGAAGCCTGAGGTACCACCCGAGACCTGTGATGCTCTGTAGTACACACAGCCTCACCCTAGCAGTTGGTAGTGAAATATTGGTCAATATTAACAACCCAGGAAGCTTCTCTGAATACTCAACGAGATACTTCAACTCACGTTTGTTACTGAGGTGCAATATCCACCCCGTCCATTTGTTGTTAATGCAACGTGTGTGCAGATCCAACTGTCCTGCAGGCTGCTGTCCTCTCTGCCCAGGACAACTGCTGCTGTGGTCAGCATTTGACACGTCCCTGTTGTTCTGCCAATGCACTTCAACGCAGCTTGGAAAGCGGCATGGAAATTGCAGTCTGTGACTTAGCTTGACGTACCTGCACCTCCCATTACCAGCTAATGCTAGAGCATCTATTCAAGAGGGACCTGCCAAAAAGACTCTTTGCCTCCAAACTCAAGGTTTAAATGTGCAGGTCAGATGTCTTGTCCAGTCAGTTTTCAGGTTTTAGTGTAATAAGCAATTCTTGATGTTTAGATTTATATCAAAGGCTGTTGTACCTACGTAGCCTTTTGAAACTGTCTCCAGAAAATGCCTCCAGTTTTCTGCTCTAAGACACTTGCTTTGTGTGTTCACGTGGACAGAATAGAGTAAATAAGGTAGCTGTTCAATAATTATATTAATATTCATTGTTCAGCTTGTTTCTCACTGTCTCATTCATAGCACAGTCTCCATCCTCCTCCTCCTCCTTAGGTCAGGGGCTCTGCTCTCCAGATTTGTACTTGAATTATGGTCTCGTGTCTCATTCTGTCATCCTGCTTGGACACGATCAAAACAGTTCCCAGGATAATTAAAACATACAATTGTGTGCGACAGGCACGGGAAAGAAAATTGCATTGGCCACTGTCATTTACCCACTTTGAGTTTTGGGGGTGTTCTTGGTTTTGAGCGATTTATCTTGTATCTTTCATGTTCACGGTAGTTATAAAGCCCTTGGAAAACTGATCAAATGAAATGAAACAGATATTGCAGTCTAGATGAAATGAAACAGGCATGAAACTGCTTAGAAAAAATAAGATTTCTTTACCCTCGTCAACTAAAACTGAAGAGTGATTAAGTGAATCTTTTCTGGCTATTGACATTAACAGCCCTAGCCAGGTAACTTCTGTCACCCTTGCAAATGAATTTGCAAGGTGTAGTCTTGAATTTAGTAAGTTTAAAATAACTACCCCCAAAAAATGTTATCGTCTTCTCTAGGGCACGTTGCTGCTCTGATTGGATGACAGTTACTTGTCCTACAGATAAAAAGTGGCTTTTCTAAACAAGGTGCTCCAACACAACAGTTCACATGGTTTTTAATTGGTGTTTTTTTCCTACAATGAATGCTTCCTTCCTTTATTCTACATCCAGCTGTATTTTTCTGTAAGGAAGGGAAAAGGAATAGGGATGTTTTTGCCCGAGGTTGGGTAGGTGGTTTGACCATAGCTCACACATCCCCCAGATGCAGCAGAGCCCTGAGGAGCTGTGGGGTGGAGATGGAGCCAAGCAGCTGGAGATGGAGAAACTCCAGCCACTTCCCTCTTGCCCTAGGGAAACTCCTTGGTGTCCTTAGCTGTGAGCTTTGCCTGTGTCTGGTGAGGAATTCATTTTTCCTTCCCTGACTTGGTGATCGCATGAGAAATGCCCCCCTTTCAGCGTGGCCCTCAAGACAAGATAGTGATTAATGAGTAAAATGGAAAACTGTAAAGAAGGAAATTTAGCTGCTTGGCTTTCTTCGGAACAGAAGGAGACAAGAACAGTATTTCAGAAAGCAATGGGCTGCAATATGTTACAGAGAATTCTTACCACGTGCTTGCACGTGGACAGAGGCAGGTTACCTGTGTGCAGGAAATGTCAACGTACTTTTTGTTGTTGTTATTTCTTTTTTAAACTCAGATTTTAATCACAATCAGGCTGGGTAGATGAAAACTCAGTCGGAGGCTAGATCTATTTGCCTAGTGCCACGAAGTTGAAGCTATGAATGCCCAGAATTCTTTGTCCTGGCTAAGTCTTGTGGTAGGTCTGGGCACCTTGGGCACACTGTGCTCTCTGCCGTGGGCAGACAGGGGACTCGGGCAGCCCTGAAGAAGCCCCTTTGATTTTAGTGAAAAGACAATATATGGTTATAGTTGAGTGGCACTTTTTATTGATTAGTTTCTGTAAATAGTTTAGCTTATTAGTCTCAATCATTTACCCATATTTGCAAACCTGAAGCAGTTGCTGCAGCTGGCGTAGAGATGGTAGTGGCTTGTTCATGCCACTGTTTGTTAACAATGTTTTTTAAACAATATTTGTTTAAAAGCAGAACAGAACAACCCCCCCAACTAGCTAGAACTCTGGAATGGGCTTCATTCAAAGGGCTTTTTGGAGGTGTCTGGTCCAACCCCTGCTGAGCATGGGACCAGCTTAGATCAGGATGCTCAAGGCCTCGTCCAGGCGAGTTTTGGATACCATCAAGAATGAAGATTCCACAGTCCTTCTGGATTCCTGTTCCAGCATTTAATGCCCTCTCTGTAGTTTAGGACTTTCTCTAGCATGCACCTGCCAAGGACCCAACTTGTGCAGGACGCCTGTTACGATACCAGGGGGAATCGGGGTCTCGAGTTGTACACGTGCTCCTTGGTCAAGCAGAAGCAAGCACGGGACACAACCTCGTGCACTTGAAAGCAGCGCTGCTTTGAGTAAACGGCACAAACCTGAGCATTGCACGTCAAATCAGTGGCCAGACTGGGAGGAGATTCAGCTCCTTACGCCTTGGCAAGTGCAGGTGATTGATCTTTTTCCCCTAGCACGATGACTGAGCGCCTGTCTGCTCAATGGCAGGAAGGGACCGTTCAGCCCCGCTCTCCCCGGCCTAATGGCCAAGTAAAACCGGGACGTATAGAGCGTGAAAGCAGGTTAGGTCTGGATGTTTCATGTCCGTAGAAGGAATTAGCTCTGAGTGACTTCCACTCGTTATTTTTACTTCTTAGAGGAAGAAGTAAGATATGGATATGGACGCTTTCCACACATTGGACAATGAAAAAAAAATAATTAATTTGCTAAACCAAAGGAGTCCTACTGCCTGGAATGGCTGGTCTTTGCCCTATGGTTTATAAATTGCATGCGAGTAAGAGCCTAAAACCAAAGAAAATGTCACCTAGCATGTACCATTCACTTAAGCCTACTTTACTTTTTACTTTACTTTTTACTTTACTTTTTACTTTACTTTTTACTTTACTTTTTACTTTACTTTTTACTTTACTTTTTACTTTACTTT
>NW_020455553.1:101355-154944 GCF_003342845.1 Nothoprocta perdicaria | reverse complement strand
TACTTTACTTTTTACTTTACTTTTTACTTTACTTTTTACTTTACTTTTTACTTTACTTTTTACTTTACTTTTTACTTTACTTTTTACTTTACTTTATGTCTAGCTTAGGGGCCATTCTCACAGAGCTCTAATGTTTGCTGCGCTGCCCCAGGTCCCTGCCTGGTCGTGTGTGAGCAGGTAGGGTGACCACAGTGCTTCTGTGCACCAAGCAAGGCAGGGTACATAAATAATGATAGGCTCATTATTTAATGAGCATATTTTAATAAGCATATTTTGACATAATAAGCATATTTTGACTGTTATAACTAGTAGAAATCGCTCCAATCAGGCATCAGGCAAAAGCAAAGCCCGTCCCTATCCCAAAGTCTTCATCTTGGCATCAGATGCAGTTCAACAGAGAGGTGCAACGGAAAGGCTGAGGGAATGAAAGTGGGAGAAAGTGAAAGATCAGCGGAAAACTGGAATTCTGGGCCTGTCGCTTCCCTAAGCACTGCCAGAGAGCAGTGACATGGGATTGTGGCTCACTGTGAATTTAAAAGATGGTAAGTTATCAGTACCAAGGCCTGCTGGTGAAGAATACATACATGAGTTCCCGTTCAAATTACTTGGAGTTTTATTTGGATATATCAGGGCTGAATGTGACCCTTTTTGTGATCAGTTTAAAAAAAATCCTGCAAATGTTGCTTTAAAATCAAGTCCATTGGGAGACAAATTCAGCGATGGGGAAGAAATGGGAGACTTTTCATAGAGGAACAGAGA
The DNA here is from genome assembly GCF_003342845.1 of Nothoprocta perdicaria. Lineage (NCBI taxonomy): Eukaryota > Metazoa > Chordata > Aves > Tinamiformes > Tinamidae > Nothoprocta > Nothoprocta perdicaria. The sequence continues at coordinate 154,185 of NW_020455553.1, read as the reverse complement.
AAATTGAATCATTTGCATAGGAATGTATCACAGCTGTACCCAGAGCAGAAAAGGCTTCCTCTTGGGATAGGGTGGTTTAAAAATACAGTCATCTGGCTGCAAAATTACTTGTGGTTTAAGCAGTTAGAGGCACTGAGGGTGGCTCTGTGTTTCAGGAGGGGTGACGCTCTCGGCCTTGTGCCTGGCTGCTGTTCAGGGGCTGGGCAAACCAGAATCACAGAATGATCAAGGTTGGAAGGGACCTCTAGAGATCATCTAGTCCAACCTTCCTGCTCAAGCAGGGACACCTAGAGCACGGGGCACAGGGCGGCCAGGCAGGTTTGGAAGACCTCCAGAGAAGGAGACTGCAAAACACATCGGGCAGAGAAGGGAAGCGAAGTCAGCAGTTCCTGCGTGCAGCTGGTGGTGCGCCGCTCTGCGCGAGGTCAACTTGGTCAACTTGGCTCAGCGGAGAGCGTGCTAGCCATGCTTCCTCCCTGCGGAGCTCTCGGTCAGTGAGTCAGCCCTGCAAATCTTGGGAGTCAGGGGTAGTAGCTGGTGGTTGGTGGTTCTGAGTGATGAGAGGGTGCATGGAAGGTGGTGTTGCGCGTGTCTCATTCCAAATACAAACAGATTAGTGGTTCTTTAAACAGGTTTGCTTTCAATGCACTAGGCAAGAAAGATCGCAGTAATTCTAGAGAAGCAACCGGAGTTAGAAAATGATTTTTTTCATGCTTTGCCGACTAAATAAATCCTCTTGAAAATGTGACTTCCAGTTATTGTTACTGCTCAATAGGTCATTAGTATTAATGCCTTGTTTTTATGTTGCCAAGTTGATGTCCTACTTTAAGCTTGAGGGTTAATATTCTGAATGCAGTATCAGGCCTAGCCCCAGTGTCGTGGTGTCTCAGCTGTGTCCACTATTGCGCCTTATTTGCCGTTCTCTCAAAGTCTCCTTTTAAAATACTCAGCCGGTTTTCGCCTCCATTTCTCTTAAATGCCCTTCACAGTCGCTTAGGCAGCAAGGCCACAAGACGCTCAAGGGGCAAACACCTACCCAGGCCCGCCGCTGGCAAAGCCCATTGGGGCAGGGTATCCAGGTATCTCCAGAATTAACCTTTCTTTTTTCTTTTCTTTTCCCTCTTCCTGATTAGCTGTGATCCATAGTGTCAAGAGCCAGGATTTCTGCACTGGGCATCCCTCCATTCTGCTGCGGCTGAGAGCCCAGGATCGTGAGCAGCAAGGGGCATTGCCTGCGCACTCCCTAACATCAGCCAGGAGAAGAGAATAATGCAGCAAATATTTTATCCAGCACTGGGAGGGCTGGTTTTGTTGAAAAAAAAAAACACAAAAGAAAAGAAAAAGCAGTGTTTTAGCGTGAGAATCAGCAGGTTTCGGGGAGGCATCAGTTAAGTATGCCCGCATTGTGATGGCCAACAAGTGGATCTTTCAGATGCCGGAGCGTTCCCTGGGGGTTCACGTTATTAATATCTGCCTTATGACAACGTGGCTGTGCTGATGCCAGGTTTTTTTTTTTCCTTTCCTCAGCCAGCATGATTAATTTTTCTTTCCTTTCTTAATATCTCCGAGCCAGATGCTTCAGACGTCCTCGCAGGGGGGTGCGTTGCTCTTCGTAAGCGCTCCTCCTCCCCGTCGTCCAACTAATTCATATAATGGTTCCAGAGACGTGTTTTGCGGAGTCACAAAAAGCAAAATTTTGAGAGCATCGTAAGGTGATGGGCTTGACATGTGCAAATCTGGCTTTGTGACGTTCCTGGTAGGTTTGGAAGCTCGGTGCCAGTTAGACTGTCAATCTCATTTTCCATTTCAGAGTGCGCTTATTTGCTTAGCACTTTACAAATTATATAGCTGTAGAAGTGCTGAAATGCAACTATTTCTGGTGAGGGGAGTGACAGGGGGTGTTGAACTGACATTTTGGAGCAAGCAAAGGGAGTTTTGGCTAAGGAGGAGGCGGCACACTTGTATTCTCAGTGGAAAGTGCCACAAAGTCCTCGACACTGGTTTATGTAAAAGATTTTGAAACGTTGCAGTACTAGGAAAGATCTTTATTCTGGAAACAGAACAGAAAGGTGTTTCCTTTGGAGCCTTTGTTTGCTTTGCAGCTGCACAGGCTTGACGTTTACCAGCTTGGAGATCAGAGGACCTCATTACATGCTGCAGGCTACAGCAAATGGTTCATTCCCCTGGAGTTCCTACTAGTCCCATTTTCCATCAGATAACAGGATTCAGGGGAATTTGGTATCCATGCTCAGTTCTTTGCAGTCATCCACTTGGATTTCAGCGGATTTCTCCTGCAGCAAGCTATATCCCCAAACCAGCAGAGGAGTAGTTAATGGTGAATAGATTGAGATGTGGCTGCTTACTTGAATGCATTTTAGTAGCTTGGGTGGTGGGGAATGGGGAAACTGTGGGTTTAAAAGTGAACACTTAAATTTGAGAAGCCCAGAAAATAGAGTTTCTTAATTTCTTATGAATCAGACTAAATGCTCTTTGCAGCTATTATGTTCCCCTGCATTTTTTCCAATATTCTATTGAGAGAAGGTATAATATGAAGCAATGAATTTGCCTGTGCAAAGCTGTAGTTAAGGGAAGCCAGATCCTTGCCATCACTTTTAGTTTTGTGTGTGAGAAGGATAAAACAGTAGGAGCACAAGAGTTTTTTTTTTGCAGAATGTTTTTCATAAAAGCAACAGTCATTTGGCTGTGTATTAAGCACCATCAAACAGCAGGCAGCCCTTTAGCCCATTAGCAGAGTGGGAATTAAGTTAAAATTAACCTGTGTTTGGAAAACAACTCGCACCACTTTATTTGTCCATTTAACTGAATTATATGACGCCGGGGAAGTATTCTGACCCAGGGACGTAAATTGCTCCACCCAGCCCACTTCTCCCCTTAATTCTTTCATGCTAATGGAGCTGATGGGGCGGTTGACTGCAGTGTTGCAAAAAAAAAAAAAAAAAAAAGAGAAAAAAGAAGACAAGAAGAGGGCTGGAATAAAGGGACCGTTGCAGCCTTGTGCAAACCTTTCCGCTCAGTGAAATGTTTGAGTGTCACAGCTGCACTAGCTGCGCTGTGATCTTTGTTGCCATTAAGCTGATTATATCCGCTCAAGGATTCATCCAACTAATCCTGCAACTGGTTGCTTTATATTTAAACACTTTTCTTTTTTGGCATTATTATTTTTTTTTTAAGAAGTAAAAGTCAGTTTGGCTTCACTGGACTCTCAAAATGGGTCAGATTGTTACAGGCCCCCACTTTCGGATGTTTGGTTGGTTAATACAGGAAAATAGGACGCATTAACGGGCTCCGTGTTAATGGATGCGCTCTGTTTGGGAAAGGTCTCCGCTTGCATTAGGACTCTGCAGCGTCTGGCATCATTTTTTGGATGGCCAGGCTGGTTTTGGCCTCTCGGTGAAGGTGAGAGCGGTCGCTCTGCCTTCCAGCCCGTGCAACATTTACGGCCCTCTTTGTGTGGGGAGACCATATAGGGACCAGCTTTGCCTCTAAATACGACTCTAATAGGAGAGGTTCTGCCGCTTTGGATTGATTTAATTGATTTAATAATCAATTTAAATTCAGTTCTCAGTTATTTTTCTAAGGAAAAGTTGATTCGCGTTGGTTAGTGACCATTATAATATGATGATTTGCAACTAAATGTAGCCTTTACAGTAAATTTATTTCTCTTTGCTAACTGGATATGCAGTATCTGTGCACATTCCCTTAATCGATTATAGTTTAACCTAGTTTAACCTAGTTTAACCTAGTTTATTAACTTTCTTAGTTTTTACGTTTGCGGGTGCTAAAACTGCAAATGAAACATTTTTATTTGCTAGATTATTAGTTATTTCGCTTTCCCTTGTGCCAGAGTGCATTTGGATGGAAATTAGAATTTGATAACAAGAAGGCGCCACAAGCGATTTCTCAAGTACTTCTTACAAGAAAATGAAAATTTCACCATAAACTTGATGGGTTTGCTTCGGAAAGGGGCAGAGTCAATAGAATTTGTTTGGTATTTCTAAATAACACGTTTATTAAAGAAGCTGATGCCTGACACATTCTAGCAGCTAACTTTCAACATTTTATTGACAAAATGAAGAATTTGGTTATTAGAAGCAAAATAGAAGAGCAACCAAAGAAACTTCAGGATCAAACGTGAGCTGTAATTCTGTGGCTGAGCATTCAATGCTTTATAAACTTTTATCCTCCACTATTCTAGTTCCTTGGGATTTAGTAGATAGATTCGTTGAAGCAGTAGATCAGTTTATCTGTAAGTAGTCAAAAGCTGGTCTAAGCTCAAGAATTGTGGCAAGGGTTTATTGAGGGACTTTTCTGCGTTCACATTTTTTTTAGAACATAGACTCCAGATTCTTACTTGAAAACATGCACTATTTTTCATTTAAATGTGGTGATTTTATAAAATAGTATTTGCACCATCTTTTCAGTTGTCCTAATTTCTAATACGCTATTGAAATATATTTTTCTTCAACAGAAAAAAAAAAAAAAAGAGCATTGAATTTTACCCTTCCTGTGCTTATTGTAGCATTACTTTGGTTTCTGGGGAGCTTCTGAAAAAATTATTGTTTCATGATTCCCAGTAGAACTTTTTTATTAATTCTAAGCTCCCATTTAAGTTGGTGGAACAACAAAAAAGTTTAAATTCCTTTTGAAGTTTGTCCTTAAAACTGTAATATTTGATGGAGTAAAACTTGTTAAGCTGTTTGCAAGTGGTCCTTAGTAGAAGTGAAACAGGACTGCAGATAGAACAGTTAGAAAGTATGGGAAAAAAGGCTGTTAGCCCAGTGGCCATGAGTATAGCCAGTAGCCAGGCGAGTTTATGGTTTCTGACTTCTGGCTATACATGATTTTTGCTCCCCAGACTTCTAAGCGAGGAAAGCATTTCCACTAAAAGTAGACCTAGGTGAAGGTGCGTCTTCTACAAAGGTAGGTCCTAGTGTGGGAAAGGACAGTATGTCCTCATGGTCACAGCACGGGCTTAGCACTCCACATCCAGAAATGAATTTCTGCTGTGAGCTGTATTCCTTCTTTGACCTTGAGTAAATCGGCCTTTTTTGTCTTTTCTTTTCTTTTTCCCCCCCAGTTTCTTTGACTGTAATGTGGGACTCTCGTGTGCATATATCCCTGGGTCTTGCCTAGATTAATAAATCAATATTTGTAGAGTAAGCCGTGATAAATGCTAACTGTGTTAACACATGTACTTGAACCTTGCCCAGGACGTTGGGACGGCGCCTGCGTATCGGCCCCGCGAGCGGAAGGGGGAAGCTCAGAGGCCAGAGGGGCCCAGCAATGAGAGAGGCTGCTTGGGCTTGTTTCCGTCCTCCCCAGGGACTGCCCGTAACACATATCTGCAAGAAGGTCTTGAATACAACTTTTCCACTTAACATGCTCCCCCATCACCCACTGTCAGCAATGAGATTAAATTCTGTGCGACTGCAGAGGACGTTGCATGATTAAAATCCTCTTTTAGAAATTAATATGTACCGTCGCTCTCCAGCACTGCGCCTCTTCCCCGAGAAGGGTATTGTCTCCTGAGCACTCAAGGTGTGGAAGCCACCACGGGAGGCCATCTATCTTTGAATTTTATGCTGTCGCACAGTTGCTCTGCTGACACCTGGAAGTGCATAAAAGCATCGGGGTTTGGGGGCATCTCCCTTCACAGGGTCACGGTGAAGTTTGGGCTATGTTTGGTAGAGGGAACGATCCAAGATGTGCTGGTCTGCTTAGAGTGGGGCAGGTTTGCTGGAGGAGAGGCATGGTCGAGCTCCCCCTTCACCGCTTCCCCCCAGGAATTCCCTCCCATGCCTGCCTCCACGTTCTGCACTGAAAGCACCTTGTCCCCTGCTTCTCCTTGCCCTCGCAGCCCGTGTCACCCCGGAGAAATACAGTGATCCCTGTCTGCGTATTCCAGTTCAGTCCTTACTCCAGTCGGTACAAATAGTCACCACCCGCTTTGAAAATTAGCAGGTTTGGAAATTGGAAAAGGAGGCCATCCTCTGACATCAGGGACTTGGCCTGCATGGTCCTCCTGTGCTCTCAGGACCTTCCTTAGCCTCGAAGGAAGGTTCCTGCAGGCGGCACAAGGAGAAGCTTCTGGGTTGCCTTTACATTCGGCTTTGGATACTGCACGTCTTTGTGATGTGAGGGGAGGTGCGCGGAGTTCCCGGATGCACTGAGGGTTTCCTGGAGGAGCTTTTCCAGAAGCTCGTAGTGCCTGAATACCCAGGTTTAGCAGGGACTCCTGTAGGACTTCATGGATTTGTGTCCATGTATCCACTTGGACAAAGGGGACTTGGACAGGTTTTTACCTGTTAATAATTTTTAGTGGATGTTTAAGAGTTCATAAAAACAAGTGAAGACTTTGAATTCTTTTCTTTCCTTCCTCGGTGGAGGCAAACTTTTAATTATTGGCCTTTTTTTCTGGACTGTGTTTTTCCTCCCACCTTCTTACTTGATTCTTCTTTCCCGTAATTGGTACAACTGACCCCAGAAGGATGCAGGGTCTGATTTGTTCAGATCTATCACTCTACCATATTGCTGCACTTCCAGGCAGCTTAATCACGTCGCACGCTTTTTAATTTGCCAGCCTTCCATAGTCTCTTTTTTCCCCCTGCTACAAGAGGGCCCCAGCTAATTTCCTACTGGTTGTGCAGGAGGAGCAGGATTGAGAGTTGAAAGGAGTTTATGGTTCTTCTGTTCTCCTGATCTTGTTGTGTTCTGCAAATACTGACTCGGTGTGAAATAGAGGTGTGCACGGTGCGTGATGCAGGCGTGCGGGCTAAGGGTTGCGTGGGTTTGCAGGGTGGGGACAGGAGCCTCGTGTCACATCCACACTGGAGATGCACCTTGGGCTGGGTTGAGGGCCCCCGTGTGTTCCTGGACGTACAATTCAGGCCTTTTATATGGGGATGTTTAACGCTTCCATATGTTTTTAGAATGGATCTTTTCCCATACGGACCGCAAAGGCAGGGAACTGCAGACAGTCCTGCAGTTTTGCTCTGGAAGCCCACAGTAAATGTGCTGCAACGGTGCTTTGGTGGCAGTGCCTCAAGCACAGGCACCTTGGGAGCATCCCACAGGTTCCACGTTTAGATAACTGTGGGTGTTGTGTTTTGCAGATGGGGAAACTGAGGCACGGAACAGCTGAGACTCTGTCCCCATGGTATAGCTCTAACAGGGGGCTGCAGATCTCCTTCCTGCCACAGGGCTGTGGTTTCAGCTCCCACCATTCTTCCCTACAGCTGCAATAAAGCTTTGAGCCCAGGTGCCCCTGCCAGCGAGGCTGGGTGGTGCTGCTGGCTGGATTTGTGCCCACCGCTCTTCTCTTAAGGCCCTTCCCTATGCACTTGCAGCCTGGTGCCTTCCAAGGGCTCCCTCCTGGTTTTCCTTCCGCACAGCAGAGTCGGGGGAAACTGATAAGAATATCCACTCGGAGCAGCCGCGCGCTCCCCAAGTCGAAGCTGATCCTGGCTGTTAGCAGCAGGGTTGATTTAGGTCAAAATTAATGCACACACTTGCATAGACCATTTAACATTTTGTTTATGGACCTGTTAAGAAAGCAGGATAATCCCTCTAGATTACCCGTGTAATTCCTAGTGAATATTTATTGTAAAGTGACTTCAGTGCCCTTGGTCATTAGCAGAGGTTAGGAACGCCTCCCGCAGCTGCCAGGCTCTGTGCAGCGGCACTGCTCCCTGGGAGGCTCCCTCCGGCTTCTCCCGAGTTTTGTTAACTTCCTTTTCGGCGGGCGCTGGGGAGGCGCGGCCAGCGACCCCGGGCTCTCCGTGGGCGGCGGGTTCGAGGCCGCGCCGCGTTCGTGTGCGCGGACACGCGCCCGCCCGCTCCCTGCTCGCCAAGGGCAGCTCCGCGCGGCCGCCGCTCTCTCCGCTGATTTGATTAGGGCTGCTGCGCTGTCCCCTTCCCTCCCCGCCGCGGCCGCCGCCTCCTCATCCTCTTAGCACAGCTCCAAAGAATCCGGCGTTCAGATTTCCGCCCCCCCCCCACTCTGTTTTCCTGCTGAATTTGGACAGTTGGTAAAATGGATTAGGGAGCCCCGAAGGGAAGGTGGGGAGGCAGCGTCTCAGTCTCGGGGGGCTGCAAATGGCCCCGCGGTACAGGGCTCTGGCCGTACCCCTGTGAATGCGGAGCTTGAGCCTATTTGAGGCTTCAAAAACGAAAAAAGGAAAAAAATAAGAAACAGGGAAAACGTGCCTAGAGAACTCGGTTATTCCGTGGTGAAGATGTGTGGCTGCTGGTTATTCCTAGGTACTTGCTTGGCTTTGTGCACTGCTAGGAGCAAAATAAGGCACAGTTTAATAGCAACTTGTTGCAGGTGGTAACGGTCGGGGCTCGCGGGGCCTCTGGGATAGCCCCAGCGCTCCGGTTATCCCGGGAGCAGCGCAGGCAGCACCGGGCAGCCCGCTGGGCTCTCCCACTGGCAACCCAAGGCTCCAGCTCTGAAATTCTTGGCAGTCCCAGAACGGCACAAGGGAAGGCTGCTCTCACCTCTCCTCTTCTTGCACATTTGCTTCCCCAGACCCGTCTGGGCTGCTGGGGAAGAACGGATTGCAGCCCGGCACTGCTGAGCTCCGTTCTTCCCCAGCAGTGCCGGGCTGCAATCCCAGCACCAACCCTGCAGCATCGCCCTGGCGAAGCAGCCCGCGAGGAAGGCGGTCCCCAACGCACAATGTATTAGACCTTGACATCCAGCATTACTTAAGAGTTCTCAGGGAAAATTAAAGCCCTTTTGACTGGATTTTGCAATGCGGGGAAAATTTTAGTGACATTTAAAAGGTTTCTCTTGTGTTCCTCTAATGGGATAAATAAAAAAAGGCTTGTTTTAGGCCAGCAAATGGGGGGACAATCCAATTTCCCTGATTCCATCAAGACACTCTTAAAGCATTAGCTTGTGCCGTTTAAAAAAAAAGAAAAGCCAACAGACTGACCCCTCTGCCTGATGGCTTTGAAAAGTGTCCTGATGTAGAAGTATTTACCCTCGGCAGCGTGCTCATCAAGGCACTCCGGGAGCACTGCTAAATATACTCCCCTCTTATTAAACTCTTTAGGAGGACACAGCGAGCGGCGAAAACCCGAATGAGGAAGGCGAGCTGAGAGGAAGCACCAGTTCATTAAATATTATATACAGCCGCAGTCCCACTGGTCTGCAGTGCTGTGCTGGGCGGCAGATGCATGATGCTACACTTGTGAAATTTGCTGCTTTTGGGGGAAAAAAGACAAGACCTTAGCAAGCAACATTTCAGATGCAAGGGCAGAACGTGGCAGTGCCCTTCACTCTGTGGTTTTAGGCGTTGGTTTGGCTCAAAGTATAGATGAATCCTCGGTGGAACGTTCAATTTGCAGTTTGTTTCTGTCAGTCAGGAAGATGAATGCATCAACACTTGCTTCGGAGGGAGCCCTGGGGACGGAGAAGGGGCAAGACGGAGCCTTTCACCGCCAGGTCAGCGGTTCAGCGCGGGCCCCAAGGCTGCCCCCCGTCCCCATCTGCTGCCCCCGAGGACCCGCACTCAGCACCGTGGGACCTCCCGCTCTGCTCGTCTGACGGCTGAATGGAGAACCTGCTCTTCCTGCCGCGCGGGGAGAGGCTCTGCGCAAAGCGGGACATCCCCAAGCATAAATCTGCCTATTATAAAGTTGCCTGCAGTTTTCCCTTGTTACCTCCCATTGAATTTTATTAGAAACACCTCTATTACACAGCACAAGGAGGCAGCAAGAACCGTCTCTAGACTCTGAAAGAGCCTTTTAAAGTGAAGATCAATTTTGCATCTCACTAAATAAGTGATGACAAACCAGACTTCATATATTTAGTGCAGCTCCACTTTAATAGCACTGTGGTTCCACTGAGAAATCCCAGTTACTGAGACATGTTGATATCCTCGGGCAGTTTTTTCCCAGCTGTTTTTCCTCTCTTTCTTCTCTGATACAGGGACTTTATTAATAGCCGCTTGGAAACCTAACTGCCTGTGAACGGGCAGTCCCAATAAACCTTTCTGCTCCCACTTCGTTCTCCTTCCTCCCTTGGGAAGAGTTCCCAGTGATCGCAGACCGAGAGGGGACTTTTCAGGGCGGTGAGTGATAAAATAAAAGATGAGCTTCATGCACAGACACTGTAAAGTAACAACTGGTAGTTTAGCTATTAGCACTGTCCCTGGGGGCTGCTAGAAGGCTGTTGGGCATCCCCAAACCAGCAGCGCCTGGAGGAGAGAGCTTCTTACCTGGACATGTGCAGCCAGACTCTCCCGTGCAGTGGTCCACGTCAGGTAGGAGCTAGGTCCATCAGGGGCCTTCATCCTTGTTTGGAGAGCTGGGCATGTGCAGAGGTCCTGTGTGCCACAAAGAGGAGTCATCACGCTTAAGAAACGGGTAGGCTTGAGGTGCCTGAACAAGGTCCTTGATACTGTCTTCATAAAGGAGTGGAAAAGGTTGATTTCAGCCTGAGGGCTGTGGACCACTGTAATTCAGCCCTCCAATAGGGCCGGGTTTCCTCTGAAAGCCTGTGTTAATAACACCCAGATCTCATTTAAGGAGTTTCTACAACACAAATCCAGAGCATAGCTCAGACCTTCCAGCCGTGCAGAGTTTCGGTTTTACCCACCAAACTGAGGAAGGTTCATGAGACGAAACCGAGTCTCCACACCATTCTGCATGCTCATAAATTGCAAAAGGAGATTGAGAGATCTGCAGGAAGTTTGTGGTGCCTTTGGCCCTTTGGAGCACATTCCCACGTGCTTTCTCCTCACAGCTTTTCATGCTAACTACACATGCTGAAATTTGTCATGCCTGGTGCACAGTTTGCACCATAGCTTAGCGGGCATGTGGGCTGCACTCTCTTTGGGCACGGTGCAGGGCACTGTGCAGGCATCGCTCCAGTTTGGGGGTCTGGGACAGAGTGCCCAAAATGTTCCCTTCCAGTTCTGCAGTGTTTTTTGCCAGGCTCTTGCGGCATTTCAGCTCATCCTGCCTTTGCCCAGGTCGGCTCGGATCACGGAATCTGCATTCACAGCCAACTCCTGCATTTCCACATGGCACTGCTTTAGCCCATAGCGGTGGCTTCCATGCTTTCTTTTTTATTTCTTTATCTCTAATGGCCACTCAGTCATCTTTAAAATGGCACTTTAACCCAAGAGGGCATGCTGAAATGCAAAGTGGTGATTCTGATTCCATTATAGTTGACAATTAAAGGTGCAGCCTCTCCTTCGCCTCCCAGGGCTGTGGGTTCAATTCTTTGTAGGGAAAAAAAAAAAAAAAAAAAGGTTATTTACAAAGTCCTGAATCCCTTCAAAATATTTTAAATATAAACCTGTATTTGCTTTGCAGCAGACTGAGCAGTGGCAGCAACGCTCTGCTCCTGCTGTCCCCTTGCACCCTGCTGAATTCAGCAGCCTGGGCCCAGGCCCGCGTCCTTGCTCAGGTGCCGTAAGGGCCGCGTGGCCCTGCAGCTCGCGCCGGCTCCGCGGGGAGCCGTGTGCCGGGAGCAGCAGTGGCCGCGGCGCCGGAGCCGCCTAAGCCCGGGGCTCCCGGCCACACGTGCTGCCCTGATATCCGACAGCCGGTCCCAGGTGGGCAGTGTGCCAGCAGTGACTTTACAGGCTTTGTGGCAGAGATTATTTAAAGGAGATTAACCCTTCTAAACCCCTTAGATTTTAATTATTTCTGTATGTATTTATAAAACCTGCAGTCTGCTAGTTCCAGGGCACAACTGTCCCAGTCCCCATCCGTAACCTGGATTCGTGAATATACAATGCAGCCATATTACAGGACAGGGGCTGGACTGGACAGGGGTCATTGCACTTATTTATTTATCGCCATTCTGGCATAATTCACATCTGGGATGAAAATGAAACATTATGGTTTCAAATTGTAAAAGGAGCTAATAATTGGAATGACTTTAAAATAATGATACTAACACGGCATTAATTGAATTGTTTGATTTGATGTAGTATCTCTCACTAATTGTTTTGGTCGAGGCAGCGCTCTCATTAATGCGCGCTCTTGCCTCCCCACTTGCCCGTATTTTGAACTGGAGCATCTCACTTCTCCCTGAAGAGGAAAACATGGGCACTCTCTTTAGATTTGATGTATTGGCAGCCACAAGAGGAAAGGCCTGTGTTTTTCGTTCCATCTCACAGCAAATCTTTTATGTGCATATTAATGTTGTGAAATGATGAAGTCTGGAAAACCTCCATTGCCAGCAGCCACTGTTGAAAGGAGAAAGAAAGGGTGTGCACGCCTGTCCTTCTATTCCCTCCGTTTGTCATCGTAGTTAGTGTTGGGCTAATTAATTTTTTAGAGGTAAGGAGTAATGGAAGGGAACGTTTCCACTCTGTATGTGAGCTGTAAAATGCAGATGAAACTGGAAATCTCTTACTGGAGATTTCAGTTGCTCTGTGCAACTCTTACTGTGTTGCACACAGCATCATGCCTTGGAGGGGTAGAAAGAGGATTTAAGAATTGGTGAGGCATTCCCGTGGAGGCATTCCTGTTGGATCAAAGAAACCCTGGAGGCTCCTCTTAAAGTGGGCTCCACTCTTGGCACAAGGGCTGTAGCTGTATTTCTGTGTGTTCTGGGATTGCTGCTGAAAGTTTCAGTGTTGAAATGAATACATACACATTATCTGCTGTAAATGCAGGCATAAAAGGTGGCTGTTGAAAGAAACAGCATTATAGGCCCCACTGATTTGAGAAAACATAGGTCTTTTGGAATGCATTTCTTAAAATCAGATCATTTTTATTTATTCTCATCCTTTGAGCAAGAAATAAATACAGAGAGCGCTGAAGAGTCCATAAATAAATTTCATTCTTGGAGAATCTCTTTAATATGCACATGGTCCTGCTTCTGTAGTAGTGAACATTTGACCAGCAGCAATTAATTTCTTATCACAGCTTTTCTATGAGGTAAGAAAACATTAGGATCTCCATTAGGAGGTGGTGAGCAGAGGCTCTCAGAGAGCGGATGATGTGCCCGGCTTTCCCGTGCTCGCCAAGGGCCGCTGGAGGAAGCAGCACTTCCAGGGAGGCCTCTCCCCCAGCACCGCTTGCTGTTCCTCACCGGGCACGTGCAGTCACCCTAGTCGAATAATAGACTCTAGAAGCCTTTCATACCTGTATATTTCAGAATAAAGATGGCTCAGCTCATGAATTTGCAACCACTCACTGTGAAATGCATAGCGTTTCCTTTAACAGCAGGTGGTAAAATAAGGAAAGACAAAAAAACAATCTCTTATGTGGCTTCTGTCTAGAAGGGAAGAAAAGAAGGCCTCTTGCAAATCAACCTTACGGAAGATATGATCCGCGGCATGGAGCTGATGGAGCAAACCATCCCAAAGTTAATATTTTTTGCCATTCAGATGGGCAGCATCTCAAGTTGAAGCCACCAGACTCCCGTGCCGCTGGGGAGGGGAAGGGTTAAGTTTCGGGGCTGTAGAAGCAGATTGTGTTTTCCTCCTATGATGTGGGCTGACAAGACATCAGTATTCTATTCATCTGTTGGGAATTAGGCTGTTAATCCAATCAATGACTCTTGAGCGAGCTGCAGCCTGCTCCCCACTGGGGAACAATCGGATCAGCCGGGAGATTGTTTAAGAGCACAACGCTGTCCCCGTGTCAGGTGGAATTTCCAAGCGTTCCCTAGTGAATTGGGGATGGGAAAGCTGTCTCAGCCCATTTATCCTGCTCCTTAAATAACCAGGTATCTGCCTTATCCATGCTAAAGTGATAAAGCAGTCCAAGAGCAGAGGAGGAAGCCGCTAACTTTTTACATGGCAAAGTGGCATGGAAGCACCCCGAGAATTGATATTTCAGCATCTTGTCCGTCTTCATGGTTGATTTCAGAGCAAAGGGAGCAGCTTTTTGCAGCCCGTGACTTGCTGACATTGTTTGGTAGCAGCTTGGCTCGGCTGCAGCCTCGTGCTGCTTGTTACAGCTCTGGGTACCAGCTCTTCCCAAGCACATTTTTGCTCCGTGTCCTTTGAGCAGACTGAGGAAGCAGCTTTTGTCTTGCACTGACATGGGTGCTTGACAGATAGAAAGATGCCCGATGCTGGAAGTAACGGACAGTAGAAAATGTTCTTTAAAACAGTGAATCAACATAGAAATAAAAACACCCAGTTATGTTCAGAGCACTGAGCACAAATTGGAGTGAGAATGCACAAATATAAAACGTCCCTGAAAGTTTCCGGGCTGCTGTGCAAGGTGCTGCGCGCACTCAGAAATCTTTCTGCTATTAAGCACAGCCTTTTCCGCAGTGGAATATGGAGACCCCTTAGCGGTGCTGGAAGCGCTGCAGGCTGACGATAGTACACGTGATAAATCCCGTTGCAATTGCACTTGGAAATTTTAGGGACGCTAGCAGTTAGAAACTAGGGCGATGAGGGATTAGCCTAACCCTGGCACTCTGAACTCTTCAGGCCATGCAGTTTGGCTGCATTAGTGCATGCGGGCTCCGCGAGCAAGCGAGTGATCGTGTTCACTCGGAGCTTTCTTGTGCCTAGTTTTAGCAGAAACTTGGCGAGCAGAAGCTTCCTGCATCTTAGAGCACCTCCGTGAGCCAGGAGGATGCTCTCAAGCAGAGAATGTGAATTCTCTGGGAGCTCCCCAGGCAGCAAGAGCCCAGTGCAGAGGCTTGACTTTAAAGGGTTTCAACATCCCCGTTCCCTTGATCATCATTTTGAATCAAACAAAAGCTAATGCAATTTTCTTTGCCTTTCAGTAGCAGGTTGTGCTGTAAGGGTCCTTACCATTAGAAATGTAATAATTGCTTCCCTGTGCAGGTCTAATTCATCTGCGAGGCACTTAGAAGATAGGTGCAGCGATACCCAGTGAGAGGAAGGCCCAGAGGTGGTGATACAGATCTGCCGAGCACCTTTCGTCCCTAAAGTGAGTGAGAAGGGATGAGGAGAGAGGTCTTGGAGAGGGGCAGCTCTGTACCGGGCACAGAGAGGCTTCCCTGCCACTGGAACCAAACTTAGGGCATGTCCAGGCCCTGCGCTTGGTAACCTGCACTATCTGTAATCCCCAAATAATAACTGTTGGTGGCTGTGCGTGGATTGAGAGCTCCGTGCTCGGTCCTGCTGGAGGTGGCTCTGTGTCCTTTGTCCCACAGTTTGGATCCTGGCAAACGCCCACGTTGCCTTCAGGCTGGCCGAGAGGATGCCCATGCTGGTGTCTCGAGGCACCTGGCCCTCACGGGAGCAACTCCCTGTGTTATGAGCTCACTAATTATTACTGCTTTCCCACACTGAGTCTGAAACAGCTGAAGCTGAACAGCCACGAGTGTATTTTGCTTTAGCTTTGCTTTAGCTATATCAAAAGCTAAAAAAAAGGAATAGAAAGTGTGAAGTTCCGTGTCATTTTCTTAGGGTTGGAGCCATTTGGGAGGCTAGATGCTCTTGCACAAAGCTGTTTGATGGTGCTGGTCTAAAGTTGTGCTGTTGCTGGTAGTGCTTTACCAGGTGAATGTGCATGTGTGTGCTCGCTGGTGAAATGGGGATTTTAAAAGAACAATATCAAGTTTCCACCTAAATGATGCCTTTTATATGCCAGCATTTTCACACATCCTCATCCACTCGTCTGTCTGCTTCGACTGGGCAAGGGCTCATTGTGCACGTATTAATGGCAGGTGTCCAAACCCAGGCTGATGTGTGCAAAAGAGGCATAAAAATGCCCACTGTTTGGGGGCCATCTGAAGCGTTTTCCAGTGGCTGGTCGGGCTGGCCATGCCAGGCGGCACTGCCTGGTCCTACCTATTGGCAGGGATAACATACCCGTCCTGCTGCGCGTCCAGTCTGCCCCTGAACCATCTTGGGGATAACATTTGAGAGAGAGAAAAAGAAGATGATGAGGTTAAAGCAAATTGTTGGGAAGCAGGAGCCTAAAGTGGGAATAAATGAGAAATAAAACCATTTCTAAAAGTAGAGCTTCGTATTTTCTTGCTATTTTTCATCTCCTTGGCTTAAGTGAGTCTGTGTTGTGTGGCTGCAGAGATTTATATTCACAGCTCCGGAGGGCCAGTGCTTGTTCACATTCCGTATTATTCCACCCTTTTTAGTCACTCACCTGCTAAAGACGTAGTGTAAATATTTATCTTTGCTCGGGCCCATCCCTGCTGCCCTGCTGGTAAAGGCTGTTATCACCTCATCGCTCTTATCTCGCGCAATCCCTGCCAACATTGGCAATCCGTGAACGGGAGCGAGCGTGCACCTTCCGGCCTCCCCAGATGAGCAGAGAGAGGTGATCTGGGGGACGTAATATCGTGAGAAAGAGAATGCCAGCGCTGTCACTCAGAAGGCAGAGGTTAGTATATATGTTTATCATAAAACCGCTATATTGTTTGAGTGCTTTTCACTCCCGTGGCCCTTGGAGATGTGATTGAGAGAGATAGGAACAAACTCGAGGGGTCAGTAACCACAGAGAAGAGGCCTCTGAGGCCTCCGTCACACATCCAGGATCTTCCTTTTAGGAAAATTCCCAAGGAGTGAACACGGGGTGGAAACACCGATATAATCCCATCACTTATGAGACCAAATTGATGTGCAGAAGCCAGAGTACCACACCACTTAACGGATAAGACAGTGGGTCCATCTGCACCCGGTCCATCTTCTGCCATTTCTCTTGCTTAAATTTCTCAGGAGCACAACACGATCCTGTTATCCAATAAGTTACCCACTGGTAGGTGGATTTTCATTGAGTGGCATCTGTTGCAGACCACGGACATAGAAGGTCCCGGTAATTTTGTGGCATCTTTGTTTTGCTGATTTTGGTGGACTTGGACACTTACTTTTGATGTGTTTGCATCAGTGCTGGTTTCAGCATGTAACGCATCGGCTCCCAAAGAGGAAAGTGTTAGAAAATTACAAATATTTTTGTTTCTAGGATGTGTTCACTGTGTATCTTCGTATCAGGAAGATACGCTGCTGCCCTTCTTATGTACAAGTCAGTGCACCCTCACCGACACTGCGGCCACGTACCCAAACCTCGGTGGCATTTGCAACTGGACCTCAAGCGTCACTCAAGGTTTCCTGCACAGACGTCTCCTGTTCGTGTCCAGGAGGCACAAACATGGTGTTGCCCATGTTATAGCAGCCTCACGATACCCTCAGCACCTCTTGGAAGCTCTGCTCTCTGCAAGGGCAGCCTCAGTGCTGGGTTCTGCCATCTTTTAACATGCCTTAACACACGGACATGCAGGGTTTGCCTGACATTCCATGGCACAGTTTGGAAATGAGTGCGTGAGGCTTTTATGTTACAGATCTATCAAGTGATCGGTTGCCCTGTGTGTCGGCAGACCCTGCATTTTGTTGCAATTGCAGCTCTGCGTGAATTTCATTTCAGTCATCTGAAGCTAAATTGGAGAGAGAAGGAATAAATGATCATGACAAACATCCCCCTCTGACCGGGTTGCTTCAGGTGAAATAAAGCAACAAAAATCCTGGTGAGTGTTGGTGGAGGAAAACTAACTGCTCCCGACTGCAGACTGAGTAACTGAGGGGATGGTCTCGATCCCTGCGTTTTTGCATTCCTCTTGGTGCTTAGGATGCCCATCTCGTGGCTAAGATGTGGTGGTCCCGTGCCTGTGGTGCAGGGAGGCAACACTGCCCTGGACCAGGGCTAGGAGGAGGAGCTAGGATGAGCAGGCCAGGGCTAGGATGAGGAGCTAGGACGAGGAGGCTGGGCCTAGGATGAGGATGAGACCAGGGCTAGGATGAGGAGCCAGCTTTCCAGTGGGATTTTCAAATGCTCCCTGAAGTAGTTGATTGCTATGTCTGGGAAATATCCTTAGCATGGAGACCATCTAGAAATGATTTTAACTTCTCTACTTCTGGTTTCAGTGTGAAGCCACAAACATTTGCAGAGCCGAGGAGGAGATATTCCTGTCACGTAGTTTCTGCAGTGGGAGTGCTGGTCCTTGCATTCGTGGCCCGTCTTTGATGAGTTTCCGAGCGTTTTGTGTCGCGTCGCCGTAGCTGAGCCAAGCTCTGTGTCTGGCCAGACGCGCACGTAGGGCTCCCATTAGCCACGGCACTCCAGAAAGGCAGCTCAAAGAGGGATTGGGCTCAGCAGCCTCAGCAGGGCATTTCGAGGCCCTTAGTGAGTGACCACACTAGAGCTTTTTCCATTTACCTGGATTAACATTTGTCATGGCAAAAATAAAAGCAAGTAGCGTAGCATCTGCAAAGTATAACAGATAGCATGCAGCCAGCAGTCAGGCTTGAAGGGAAAAAAAAAAAGAAAAAAGGCTAAATAAAGTGTAAAAAAATGTTTGCATAACATTGGTTTAATCGTTCTTTTTAAAAATGGCACTGGAACTGGAGAGATGCATTTCGTGTGCTGGGACTTGCGCCCTGTCCTTAGACTAATAACTGCCAGCAAGTACATCTCGGTGAAATAAAAAGACTCATTAGCCCGCGGGCTGGTTGTAGGTCTGCTGAAGCAGCAGTGTTTGACGCAGACTTTTGGAAGAGGAACAAATGCCTGTAGTATTTCTGGATGCGTTCTCTGCGCTCGGCGAGGAGTTTTGAGGCCGGGCTTTCCGACAGGACGGGAATTCTGTCAGGCTGCCCAGGGCTTTATTGGGAGGCTCCAATTCAATTCCCCGCCGTGTTTGGTTGGCAAAAACGGTTGCGAGCGGGAGCGCGGCCGCCCGGCCCGCAGCCCCCGCGCCTCTGCATCACCCCGGGTACCTTATTCGCCTGGACTAATCCATGGCCGTTGTCCTTGCTTCCTGTGTCTGTTTCCTTTGCGGGATCGTCTCAAGATTCCTTGAGTACAGTTAATATCAGACAGAATAACGAGCTTGGAAACCACGACTCTCCAAACAGCAGCGTGTGAGATTTCCACCTGTTTTCCTGTGCTTTTTTTCCCTTTTGCCAGCTCCCGAATCCATGGCAGGTTGTAGAATTTGCATCTTAATCCCAGCGATGATGCTAATGAAAATCTGAGTTTCCATAAGCAGCTGCAAATAAATTGAAGGAGTAGGGAACTGAATTAGAGGCTGAGCGTGGTGAAAGGGAAGGGGCCGGGGTTTCCATCTAGTATTTCACCTGTTCTTGTGGCGGGATGAGGCTGCCCTGAGAGACGCCTGGCTTTGCCCTGCTAGGACATGCCATGCAAGGACTGAAATCCTTCCTTTTTATGGCCTGGAAGTGATAATGAACTGAATTATACTCGTGTCATGACGTGATCCACGTATATGCATGGATAGATATTGATTATCCATCAGTAGGGATGCATGATAGGTGAAGATTCAAAGCCTGGCTGCTAGGTACCTGGGTGTCCTGGGCTGTTTATCTAGTCACTTAAAATATTGCCATGATTCACCTTATTTCCTTAAAACTGGAATTTATTTGCATGACCTTGGGTTGTCTAAACCTCTATAGTCAAATGTGTCTCTTGTTTTTCAGGACGGGGAAGGCCAGACTGCACTCCATTATGGTAAGCTGCCTTTCCGTTTGGATGTTGCCTCTTAACAGGGATGGCTTTCCAGCTCGAGTAAATGATCCTGTGTGCAGAAAGCGACTTTCAGCAGAAATGTTAGCAGGGAAGCTGCCTTACAAACCGGTCTGACCCGAGCAGATTCTCTCCCGCAGAATCACAGAGTATTTTGCGTGAGGTGAAGTTGCAGTTTGTGTCGCTCCTGCAATTACATGCTAATTAGATGTGTGGTTTTATAGCAATCTTTTTAATTGAAAGATTGTTCTATCTCCAAATGAGAAGAGTAGAGAGACTAAAATGACATATACAGTGCTGATGTGCAGGGAATATAAAAAAGAATATTGATTTAATCTATAGCATATTTTTTTCCCAAATTAAGACAGATACAGTTATTATTTTATACTTTCTCTCAATGCCTGTCCCTGTGTAACTAAGAGCATACTTGTCGCTCTTCAAGTGTTTGTGTCTATTCCTCTCCCTGTTGTTTCTCCACAAGGATATTAGCAGGATGGCAAAATTGCTTTGTAGATGCTCAGTCCACGATACCACATTTGGATCTGGATTTCAATTACCAAATTCCAGGGTCCCTGAACAAGAATGTAACTGCAGTAGCGTGTGATGCCCACCCCTGCTCCCTAACTCTAGCACTGACATCCATCTACCCAGGCAAACACAGTACTTTATGCAATGCTGTGCAGGAGCCCAGCACGTGTATAATTTATCTGCGAGCACCTGCTGAAAGCCAGTCAAATATTCTTAAGGCAGAAGGTGGATGCATTACCTTAATATGAATTATTTCCTTTATGGGCTGGTTTTATTTCCCCCAGACTGGCGGTTGAAGCTAGTTGTTTAACACAAACAAATAAAACTGGTTTAATTAAGAGAATATCAGAAATGATTTCCCTGATCCATCACGCCAGCTATGATGTTTAAATGATCAGTTTTCCACATTTTTTGTTCCCCCCCCCAAAATGTTTTGTGTGTAAAAAAGAAAAAAAAATCCTTCCCCCTGAGTATTTTTTGTCCCCTCGCCCCTTCCTCCAAGCAGCCTGTGGGGAAGCCTCCTGGGTCCCTACCACAGAGACCTGATGTGTCCCGCGGTGCTGGTGAGCGTCGCTGAGCCTGGTGCGCCAGCAATACCCTTGCTCACTCCCTTGCTTAGCAGATCTGCTCATAGATCACCCAGATTTTGCTTGTTAACTTAGCCAGTTGTTTTGATTCAAGAGGTTATTGGTCTGGACCTGAAATTCGCTGAAAAATATCCTTGTGTGATCTCTGTATGTGCTTCATAACCACATCCTGAATTGCAGCAGAGAGACACGAGAGCTCCCGTGAAGAATGTGGCTTCTGGAGTGAAGGAGAACATTGCCCTGTTGCTGGAGATTTCCTGGAAAGGGTTAAATCCCACAGGCAAGGACAGTAAGACAGGGCCTGCTTTTAGGGTTTACACATCCCCTTTTATGAGCCAGCCTGGCCTGACAGCTGTCCTTGTGCTGACAGCTCTCCTGATTACAGCCGGTGTCAAACTGCATCCTGCGCCGGGTTATAAATTCTGCCTCACTGCGATCGGTGCTGACCCTGCCTTTAATCGGAGGTTAAGTGGAGGCCAGTACCCCAGCCTGGCCTTCCCAGACGGGC
The DNA here is from genome assembly GCF_003342845.1 of Nothoprocta perdicaria. NCBI lineage: Eukaryota > Metazoa > Chordata > Aves > Tinamiformes > Tinamidae > Nothoprocta > Nothoprocta perdicaria. The sequence goes on along the minus strand of NW_020455553.1, from coordinate 133,086 downwards.
TTCCCGCTAGGATATCCGGCAGCCTCCGTTGCCTCGGCTGCCTCCCGGGCACAGGGCGCCGCGGTTGCAAGCGGCCGGTAGTGCCGCCTTGATTGGTATGAGCGCGGTCTCCCGGCTAAATGGCCTGTTAGTCTTCAACTCCTCTCCATCCATCCGTGCGCCCGCCCGCGGGGAATACTAAAATCATTGCCTCTGCAGCTCCCAGAGGAAATCAAGGCTTCTCGGAGCGCTCGTGCCACGTGGCCGCGGCTGGGCCGCCTCGCTATCCTCCTGGGCGCTCTGTCTTCCTTGTAAAGCACCATCTGTTCGGCTCTGCACACTGCGGCAGGGCAGTGGGAGGGAACGCCGGAGCGAAGATAAATAAATAAATAAATAAATAAGAGAGAGAGAGAGAAAGAAAGAAAGAAATTCATCATCCAAACCCTGAGGATTAATGGAGTTGGAAGGCGAACTGCGCTGAATGAAAATTCATCTTCACCCGTGCCAGTGTCAGGGCTGCCGCTCTGGCCCTTGACAAATGGAGGTTCCCAGGGTGCCATAAATCCCGCAGCTGTGCTCGTCCCCGGGGAGCGCTGGCCGTCCCGCCGCCACCTCCGGCTGCATCCCGGGGGATGCAGCTTCCTGGGGGAACCTGCCYGCTCTAGGTCTGGCTCCCGACACGCCGGCAGCCTGGCCATGGCACCAGGCATCAGGCACCTCATCCCACATCCCCACTGCCACCTGCTTCATCATCAGTCCCTTTGCTTCCTATTGCTTTTTATCCGTGCTCATATGAGCTCCAATCACATGCTGGGTTTATTTTAATTAAACTTTGCTGCTTGTCCCTTTGGGTCAATAGAAAACTGCAGAGTAGTGTAAAAGATGCTCTAATTGCTATGTTTAATGGCAAAGACAAGTTAGTTAGTTACATTGCTAAGGTGCCTGGAATATAATTAAAACTGATAGATAACAACTGGAGAGGAAGCTGCCACCGTCTCGCAAGCCTCCTAAGGCAGCTCCGGCTGGAGACATTCCTGGGTTTTCTCAGGAATCTGCCTTCCAGAGGTGCCCTAAGGGAGAGTCCAGGGTTTTGTGTGGTTGCTGGGTACACACAGCTCTACAGCATTAAATACACTGCATTTATTTTTAGGAAGCAGCTGAGGCTGGATGTGGAGAAGGAGTTGAAAATTGACAGGGATAGAGAAGAACTCGAGTCAAACTAAATTTTATCTCAGTAGAGTAATTCAAGCTTGGAAAAATAGTAGTTAGTGGAGATAATAGTTCAAAATAAAGGCCCTGTGCCATTGCAGTGTGGACAGCCATGTACTCCATGGGTGTCCACCTTGTTTCCCATCTTCAAATGGCTCTGGAAAATGCCCTGTGAGGATGTCCGAGCCCAGGCGCCGAAAGCCAGCTCCTCTGGCTTGGCTCTCTCCTGGCCTGGGCTGGCTGCACCCAGGGCCGTCCTGCCCGGCCTTACGGTACGAGTAGCGCGGCAGAGCCTTCCCCGGACTGGGAGCTCTCCGCACTTTTCATTTCTTTGCCTTCCCATCGGAGCTCTGTCTGCCTTTGCGCCCTGAGCCTCCCCAGCCCGGCGTCTCCGGCGGAGCCGGGGGCCGCGGCACGGCAGCCCCTTGGCGGTGCCCGCGCTAACCCTGCGCTCTCTCCCGCCAGCGGCCGCCTGCGAGTTCCCGGACATCGTGGAGCTGCTGCTGCAGTCGGGCGCAGACCCCACGCTGCGGGACCAGGACGGCTGCCTGCCCGAGCAGGTGACGGACTGTAAAGCCATCATGTCCGCGCTGCAGCGGCACACGGCCGGCGAGACCTAAACCTGCGGGCGGGCAGTCCGTGCGCGGGCTCCGGAGCGCGGACACCACCTGCGATAACGCCCCTTCTCTCCCCCCCAGCCCTCCAGGTTGCCCCAGGGTCCAAAGGGGAGCACAGGCAGGAGGTTTGGGAGGGTTTCGAGCTGCGGGCTGTCTTACCAGGCATATGTGCAAGGTAGGATCAGGGTCTTGCATGCTCTGGGACGTACCCGCATCCAGGGAGTGGGGAGGGAGGGCAGAGAGGGCCTGGAGAAGCCCCTAAATGTTGTTTTGGTGTGCTAAATACAAGGGCCACGTTGGGTGTGTCACCAGAGGACACGAAGGGGACCTTGGTGCAGGGAGCTGCCAGGGCAGGTGAGATGCTAGGCTCTGCAGTGGGGGTTGAGTTTCGGGTTGTTTTTTCCCCTGGGCCGAAACAAAGGTATTACAAATAAAGAAAAGCACAGTGTTGAGACAGCGTCCTGGTGTGTTTGTCTTTTGTATGTCTCTCCCCACACCCCGTCACGTAGCACCCATGGTGGCAGCGCACCTCAGCTGCAGGCCTCACTGCAAGGTGCTCCTGTGGTCTTTGCTCCAGCCTTTCTGCAGTGCCTTCAGGGTCAGGAAAATAAATGGGAACGTTCCCTCCGCTAAAGACTGGCTGGAAACAGCGTACGTGGTTTTTGGCCCCTCGTGGCTGCTGCAGCCCCTTGCCAGCTTCTGCTACTGCTGACAACTGCTGAACTGGCTTGAACTCCGCCAGCCACCACTCAGCAGCCAGAGCGGCAGCGCAGAGTCGCAGCAGGCAAGCGGGGAGGCTAATGTAGAAAAGCAGCCCCTAAATAGCTGGATCTGGAGACAGGCTGGAAGAAAGCTGCTGATAAACATTAATGCTCTTCCCGGCACGTAGGAACCACCCGAGTTCAGTAGTCAGGGCCGTTTCCAATCACTGCAAGGAGAGGCTTATTCAGTGGGAAGGATGCAGGGGCCGCCTTGACCTCTGCGTCTGGAGAGCGGGCTGGGGTCCCAAGTCCCGACCAAGAGAGGTGACCTCTCTGCGCTGCCTCAACAGGCAACCTCCACCGCGAGGGATTTATTTTCTCTGCCCTATTTACATGTCTCAAAGGCAACGTTGGCTTGATGGACATTTTGGGTAATAAAAAAGCTCTCTGGAAAGCGAGTGGGAGAGTGGCAGTGGGCAGGCCTTGCCTGCTTTCAGGGAGTGCAGCTGGGGGCTCAGCGCTTAGCCCTGGAAATGTTTATAGCACTTTAGAGCTGTTTGTTAGTTTGGAGCCTTTCCAAAAAAAAATAAAAAATAAATAAGTAAAGGGGAAAAATGAGAAAGACATATATTATTGTTTATAATCTGCTTTATTCAGCCAAACCTTTCCCCAGCAGCCTTGCGGATTGCTGTTTAAATCCCCCGGTGCCTTTAACTACCGATACAGAAAGTGGTTAATGTGCATTCGGACTAAGCTTGGCATCTACTCCAGGAAATCACTTTAATTGAGAAGCATTAAATGTTAAAATGATTAAAATACAGAGAGCCAGCACACCGGTGCCGACGGCGGCGCTCGGCTCTGCCGGCCTCGCGCTTCCCTTGCTCAGACCTGTAACGTGCCCAGCGCCTGGGGACGCATTTTGGGGCACCCAGCCCCGGGTGCAGGCACAGGGTGTCGGGCAGCGTCGGCCCTTGCAGCTGATAACCAGATTAGTGCGGGGAGGGGGCTGCAAAGTGCAGTAAAAGGCTTAAAGCAGCAGCATGAGGCGCAGGGAGGCCCGGCCTGACGCCCTCCTGATGGGCCTCGGGGAGCGGCGGCCACGCAAAGAGGAGCCCGCAGAGGGCAGCTGCTGAGGGGCGTCCCGTGCACACCGCCCAGGGTGCTGCCCAGCCGCACCCCATGCCCCTAAATAAATACGACGATAAATGCGGCTGCAGTCTTTGAATTTTTTTTTATTAGTTTTGTCATTTGTGATTTTCTTTTTCCAGGAAACAAGACTCTCGCTTCTTTTTTTGAACTGTACAAAATTTACATGGCGAGGGGAGAGAGGGGGCAACGCTTGGCATGGCGAAGGGGGACAGCGAGCGCGCCAGCGAGCACAGGGCCAAACCGCCGCTGCGCTTGCGTGGTCATTTAGTCCTTTTCCTCCCACTTTTCTCCCCCCTGCACCTTTTTTTTCTCCTTTGCTCTCAGCTCTGCCCCAGCTCCTCAGCGCCCCGCCGCCTTGGCCACTGGCTGTACTGGGGGACAGGGAGCAGCCGCGGCGTCGCCGGTTTCACCCGGGTGGCCCGAGCCTCGCGGGCACCGCACGCAGCCCTGCCGGCAGCCATCCCCGCTCCTGGCACTAAAATAAACCCTTCTCCAATATATACTTCTCTTTGCGGCCTCCAAAAATAACTCTTGAAAACAGAGGCACGTCGGGGGCCGGGCGGCCGCCCGTCTCGGCCCCGCGCGTCGCTCCGTCTCCCAGCGGCTGTGCCTGCCGCCTCCCTTGTGCTTCCGGCCGGCGGCCCGCGGCGCCCGCACGCCTAGAAGGGGGGGTGATCCATGTCGTCCAGCCAGGAGGCCGGGCTGGTGGGGAAGTCCGGGTAGCCCACACTGCTGCCCGTGGAGATGTCGGAGGTGGGGCCGGGCGCCAGGGCCCGCAGCGCCGGGCCGCCCCCCGGCCCGCCGGCTGCCAGCGCCAGGCTGCCGTCCATGGCGTACTCCAGCAAGGGCGGTGGCACCGGCAGCGACGAGATGGACGAGGGCGACTGCGGCAGCCCGTAGGGGCTGCCGTCCCGCAAGTCCTGGTAGGGTTGGCCCGGGCCCTCCACCGGGAAGCCACCGTTGAGTAGCTGCCCGGCAGGTACCTCGGTGCCGCCGTACACCCGGTTAGCGTGGCCGAGCTCGGAGAGGATCTGGTCGTCTGCCGGGAGCAAGGAGGGGTGGTGGTGAGCGACCCGCGGGCGCCCCGGCCCCGCCGCCCGCCACCTGGCCGCGCCGCTCACCGCGGAAGCTGAGCTCGCTGTCGCTGACGCCGCAGTCCTCAGCCGAGCTCTCCTTCTCCAGCTTGCCGCCGCCGCCGCGGCTCCGCTTGACGCTCTTGTAGAACTGCCCCCAGCGGTGCCGCCCCGCATCCTTCTTCAAGCGCTTCTCCTTGGCCCGGCGGTTCTGGAACCAAACCTGGGCCCCGGTGCCCGCCATCACTGCCGCAGCACTGCCACCACCCCGCAGCACCCTGTCACCCCGGGACCTTGGCACTGCTCTGTCCCAGCACCACAATACCCAGCACCCCGACACCCTGGGACCCCAGCACCCTCAGTACCCCATCATGCCAAGCAGGCTAGCATCAGCTCCCAACAACCCCAGTATTCCAGGACCCTGTCATCCCAGCATGCCAAATAGCCCAGAATTCCAACTCTCCAGCGTCCCTGGACAGGAGCCCAGACACTTGGCACCCCCATCGCCAGCACCCTGTTCCCACTATATCCCAGCACCCAACACCCCAGCATCCTGGTAACCCTGCACGTCCATCTCCCTGGCATCCTCACATCCCAGCATTTCTGACACCCTCATATCCCAACCACCTGCATCCCAGCACCAGGTTACCCCCATATCCCAGCATCCCAGCACATCCCAGCACCCAGCACATCCAGATCCTCCATGCCTGACACATGGGGTCCTTTGCTATGGGCTGAACCTGCTTCCAGCTTGCAGGACCTTCATGATAGGTGTCAAGTGGGGCCCAAAGCTGGGCCTGGCTGCTCCTCACACACCCAAATGGAGGCAGTCCCGGTGCTACCCGCAGCATGTGCCATCGCCCGGCCACCACTTGGCTCAGTGGCCGAAGGAGAGGCCATGGGCCTCCCCAGCCTCACCTGCACCACCCTCATGTCGAGCCCTGTCTCGGAGGAGAGCTGCTCCCGCACGTGCCGGGCGGGCTTGGGCGAGTTCTTGTAGGCGTTCTTCAGCGTTTCCAGCTGCTTGGCCGTGATGGTGGTTCGGGGCCGTTTAGCACCTGCCTCCGAGTCGTCTGCAAGAGAGACACCAGCTTGCACCTAACCCAGCCCCGCAACGCCCGCCGAAACCGCGCCGCTGCCTACCGTTCTGCTTGGCTGTCTCATAGTCCTCCTTGCACACCAGCCGCCCATCCTCCATGAGGTAGAACTCATCGCCTGTGGCCAGCTGCCGGCTGCAGATGATGCAGGCGAAGCAGTGCAGGTGGTAGACGAAGTCCTGGGCCTTGCGCACCACCTGCGTGGGGGGGATGCCCTGCTGACAGGCCGTGCATTTTGTCCCGAAACGCCTGCAAGGAGAAGCGGTGGCCGTGAGCACCCCACAGGTCAGTGCCGGGGCTGACTGGGGCGGTGGGCGCAGAGCGGCCATGGGGCTGAGCATGGGCAACTCCTGACTCATATGGGGGTCCTCTGAGGGACCCAATCCACTGTGTGGGGAAAACAAAGGGTGAATCCTGCCTTCTTGGGGACAAACTGCAGGATACCAAGGCTCACGACACAGGCTGCAGAGCCAGGCGCAGCAACGCAGGCATAAGCCAAGTGGAGGAAGGCACCACAGGCAAAGGAGGAATCGCGATGGAAAACTTCCCTGCGGCGTTGGCAGCATGTGCTGAGCGCTGCCTTTCCCCCGGCACGCGGCCCCGTGTTGAACACGCGCGCCCTGCAGAGCGGAGCAAATCGATGCCGCGCGTCGCTGCCTCCGCGAGGAGCCCACCCAGGGCGCCGGCAGCCCCGGCGGCCAGCAAGTGCCTGGCTACAGCGCGGCCCCTCGAGGTGGCACCGCGAGGGACCGCGTCCCTGCTCGGCCGCCCGCCCTCAGATCAATGAGCAGTTGAAACCAAGGTGAAGCGCGTGAGCGAGTGGCTGCCGCCGAGCTATTGATTGGCACAAAATAATCTAGGCAGGACCTAATCTACGAAAGTCACTGATCCTTCGGCTCTAATTAACATTGATCACCTGCACCTTTTGGGCAACTATTTAAATGACTTGGAGATTAATAATCTGGGAAAACAGTGTGGGCGAAGCGTGGGTGCTGAGCCTGGAGCCCTGATAGGCTACAGCAGGACTGCAGAAGCCCTGCTGACTTTCACCTGGGCAGTTTTCAGCTTTATTAATGGCTCCTAATTATTTATCTGTGTTTATATCGCAGCTTCAAGGGGCAGCAGAGGAATTTAGAGGTGATGTTGGCTTTTGCAGGAGAGTCACTAAGGTGGGTTGAGATCCAGGAGCGGCCACCAGCCCTGGCAGTGAGGGAAGCAGCCGAGACAGGCGGGCACTAAGCTGGACTTGGGCGGCAGGGAAAGTCCTGCCGGGATTAGCGTGGGCCCGTAATCGCTCTTTAGCCGGGCGCCATGGGGTGCAGTCGGCTCGGCCTCAACGCCCACCTGGCCAGCGGGAGAGGCCACACATATGTGTCTTGAAAGTGTGAGGCCTCAGCCCTGCACCGGGATAATCCGCACCCTCAAAGGGGTGTTCCCAGCGGGCAGAGCCAAAGCGGCTTGTGGGGAAGGAGTTTTTCATCGGAAAAAGCATCATCCCAGGTTGCTGCATGCCCCAAGTGCAAACTGAGGTAAAGGTCTGGCACTACCAGGAGGGAAAAAAAGGAGAAAAGACAGAGAGCCGCAGCATGAGGAGAAGCGAGCAGCGGCGCTTGGAGCAGCGGCACCGGCTCCGTCTTTGTGCGGGTTTCTCCTGCCCTCTAGCTCCGAGCAGAGCGGCGCAGCGCAATTAGTGGGACAACCTGCTAGCCCAATTTGGCCTTAAAAATGTAATAGGGAAGTTGGGGTGGGGGTAGAGTGGGTGCAGGGGGAGAGAAGGGAGTATTAGAGAGATTTGGGTCTTTAAGAAGGTTAAATCCTGGCAAATAGCATCCAGCCTGTGGCAGCTCTAAAGCAGCAAAATTCCCTTTATTTAAATGGTTGGCCTTAAAAAAAAAAAAAAAAGAAAAAAAAAAAAAAAGAAAAGAAAAGATGTAAGAAGATTTTTGGAGAAACTGCACTCAAAAAACCCAGCCTGCTGCCCTTGCAATGTGGTGCCCGGCTCAGCCGTGCCCAGCGAGATCCCATGGCCGCCAGCAGGGCTGTGGCCTTGCTGGGCCCCGCGGGCGGCCGTGGCGTGGGGACTCACTTGAAGAAGTCCTCCTTGCAGTAGACGCTGCCAGCGCGGGAGAAGCAGCGGTCGGCCAGCTGCACCTGGCAGTCGGCACACTTGAGGCAGGAGCTGTGCCAGTGGCGGTCCAGGACCTTCAGGATGAACTTGTCCAGGATGTGCTGGTTGCAGCCGGCGCACTGGGGAATCTCTGCAGGGGCGGGCAGTGGGAGAGAAGAGCAGCATCAGCACCCACAGCGCCAGTGCACCGCGACCAGCCCCTTCACAAACCCCTAGCTGGCGCAGCACCTTACAGAGCCAAGCGTCACCCCCAGATGTCCCATAGATGTACTGCAACCTGCCACCTTGCTGGTGTCCTGGAGTCTCTTCCCTTGCGGTCCTTCACCAAAGACATGGGCCTTCTGGGCTTCCCCACCCTGGCTTTTAGGCCACTGCTAGCCCTCTGCCCTGCACTTACCCCATGGACTCTCAGCCAGGCGGCCCCCTGGCCCACTTCTTCCTCTGGGGTGGCCTCTTGGCACCCCCATTGCTCCCCCACAGCGGGCTCCTGGCCCACAGGCTCCCCTGCTGCAGCGAGGACCTCCCATGGGGTCTGCCTGGATGTACCCCCATAGAAGAGCCTCGAGCCTGATCCACCTATGTCCCTTCCAGGGTGTCCCCACAGACTGGACAGGAGCTGCTGCACAGAGAGGACCTGGTCACAGTCGGCTGTTCTGGGCGTCCCCGGCCACGCTCAGGACAGGAGCTGGGATAGCGGGCAGGGATTTGGACGAGTTACCGCAAACTCAGTCTCTGTTGGCAACACCCTGCCTGCTCTGAGACAGGGCCCAGGGGGCTCCCGGCCCTAAGGCCTCTCTCCAGGCATGGGTCTCCTCCACCGCAAGGGTAAGGGCAGCCTCACAGGATGAGGAGCAGGGAAGTGCTGCCAGGAGCCACGTGCCCACCAGGCATCCGGCCTGGGGCAGCACCGGCTGGCCAGGCGGTGCAACAGGACCTCTGGCCTGGGACACATCAGCAGAGCCAGCCCCATCCGGGGCATGTCCCACCGCAGGGGACACCCACCACCCCCATCCCGCCGCTCCTCCGAAGCACAGACACACACATGCAGGGACACACGACCATGGGCGCAAGGTGACTGTCCCTCCTCCCTGGCTCTTGCCCTGCTCGACTCCTCCCTATGCAGGTGTCTGCTTGCCAGTACTGTGGTCCTGGGAACAATTAGCCTGAGCGGAGCTCAGAGGATGCTGGAGAGGGATGGCACCTTTGGGAGACAAGGAGCCAGCATCTCCCAAGCCCTGCCCTGGGAGGTCCCTTCCCAGCTGTCCCTCTACCCCGTCGCCAGTCTTTTCTCCCAGAGCTTTGCACCCCTCTGTAAAGTTATATAAACACCCAGCCACCCAGCTCCATATACAACGACTGCCAAGAGATGGGCAGCTTATAGACATCAGAATGGCTGGGTGCTCATCTCCGTTTGGATGCGGCCACTGCTGCGAGTAAACAGGCAGCGCTGTAAAAGTCTGTGAGAGCAGCTTGCGCAGGCGAAGCGATGCACCGACGGCTGACACACGCGCCAGCAACAAGATTGATTTTGGAAAAAAGAAATAAAAAACATTCCTCAAGCTGAGAGTAATAGCCCAGGAGATGTTTATGCATGAGGTCTGCCTCCCGCTCGTGCCGGGAGCGCCCGTGCCGGCAGAGCGGCTGACAGGAAATATCTGCTCTCCTTTTTTTAACGCGAGCACAAATCCCACGCAGGATTAGGAGCTACTCTATTGTAGCCAAACGGAGTAGCTGAGCTGATTGGCTTCTTTATGGCGTGGCATTAAAAAAAGCCCTCGTGCACATCAGCTTATGAGAGGCAGCCCACAAGGAGAGGAGAAACCCAAGGGGGACACACGGACACCAGGGCTGGACGAGAGGCTTGTGGAGCCCATGAACCTGACAAGCACAAGACGGGGACCTGTCGTCTTCACTCCCAATGTGCTGCGGGGCCAGAGCAACCCCACGGCCCCGACTTCAGAGCAGCGAATCCAGCTCAGCCCCCGCATGTGGAAACGGCCGTGGTGAAAAGGGGGGACATGAGCTCATCTGCCCTAAGGAGCACTGTGGGGAAAGGGGGATGGGGAAAGGAAGGGGGTGAAAACGGGAGGAAAGAGAAGAGGGAGAAAAAAAGGAACAGAAGGAAAATTCAAAAAAGGGAAAATAAAATGAAAATAAGAAGGGAAATAAGAAAGAAAGGAAGAGGGAAAGGGAAAGAAAAAATGGAAGAGGGGAAAAGGGAAAGAAGAAAGGAAGAGGGGAAAGGGAAAGAAAAATAGGAAGCAGGAAGGAAAAGAAAAAAGGAAGAGGAGAAAAGTGAAATAAAACAGAGGAGGAGGGAAAGGGAAAGAAAAAGGAAGAGGACAAAAGAGGAGAATAAAGAAGGAGGAAAGGAAGGAAGGAAGAGGTAAAAAGAAAGAAAGGAAGAAATAAAAATGAAATAACATGAAAAGAGGAGAAAAGAGAAAGGGGAAAAAGTCGAAAAGTAAGAGAGGGGAAAAGGGAGGAAAAAGAAAGGGGGGAAGGGTGAAAAAAAGAAATGGGGAAAAGAGAGAAAAACAGAGAGGGAGAAGGGAGGAAAAAGAGAGGGAAAGGGAGAAAAAAATAAAGGGAGAAAAAAGAAAAAAGAAGAAGGGGAAAATAAAAAAAAAAGGATGAGAGATAAAAAGGAAGTGGGAAAGGGAAATAAAAATGAAGAGCGGAAAAAGAATAAAAAAGAAGAGGGGAAATGGGCAAAGAAAAAAGCAAAAAAAAAAGAAGAGGGGAAAGAAACAAAAGAGAAAAAAGAAAGAACAGAAAGAGAAATGGGAAAAGGAGAAGTAAAAATTAAAGGAAAAAAGGAATAGTGAAAAAATAAAAGGGAAGAGGCAAAAAAAGAGAAAGAAAAAAGAAACAGAAAAAAAAAGAGAGGGCAAAAAAGGGGCAAACAATGGAAATGGGAGAGAAAAAAAAAAAAAAAAAAAAAAAGCAGACACTATATGTAAAAAATAGTTACCCTGAGAATGAAGACTATTTGAGCACATCCAAACATCCAAAAATTATATTGTCATTTTCTGAAGAAATATTACTAAAACACTCTTTAGGATACTGATAGGTACCGCTAGTGAAATCAGTTTATTTCACAATTTATCAGAATAGTTATTTACAGCCAGAATTAACTGGCCTTCGGACCACATTTATTGCTGATCTTTAAGTCTGCTGCAATAATGACAGTAGAATAAATTAAATCAATGTATACATAGATTGCATAGGTCCCTCTTCTTCTTGCTCCAAAAAAAGTGAGATTATTGCACATGTGAATAATCAAGTCTGTCTTTCTGGTACATTTCTGCTCTCACTAACGCCACTGCTGCCACCAACAACAGCTGCATTTCCCAAATTTTATTTGTTAATCCCAATTCGGAGACTTATCAAAAATGTACAGCTTGATGAGGGCACGTGGCACAAAACCCTTTCCAGGCAGGTGTATTTCTTGCAATTAAAGAGTAAAGCTTTTCCATTTATTTTGTAGATATACTGATATATACACATATTTTTATATTCACACACGCTCGCTAGTTGGCCAACACGGGAGCTCCCTCGTTCTCACACACAGTGCAGTTCTGCGGCAGCACCGCAGTTTCATTTCGATAAACAAAAACCTCAACAAATGTTTCAATATCTTCCTCCAAATTAAATAATAATGATAATAATAAAGAAATAAAAAGCGCAGACGAGCGAGGGGGGGGGTTTGCTGCACACGCTGGTAGAGGGGAGCAGCTCTAGGGAGCAGCTTTTGCTCCTTTTCCTCTTGGCACGTTTAGTGGGGGGAATGCTCCGGGAATTTCTATCCAATTCCCAGCTCGGAGCAGCCCCAGCCCCCGAGCCGCCCCGTCCTACGGCGACCGCAGGGACAGACGGACAGACGGCACAATCTGACTCGAGCTCTCTGTTTCCAAAGGGATTTTTTTTTTTTTTTCCTGAGGGGAAGGGAGAGTCCCCTGCTTTTCGGGTCTGTCCCAAAGGCGTACCCTAGCCGTGCACTATAGTAGGTCGGCAGCTAGATAGATATGTATGTATGTGTATATGTGTGTATATATGTGTGTGTGTGTGTGTGTGTATATATGCGCGGTTTATAAACAGCAGCTCCATCTTTACATCATGGTATCTCTGACCAAAAATATGTATTTTTTCAGTAATATATATATAACATATATATATAATATATTATATATAACAGTTATTTTTATATATATATATATATATATATATAAACGACGGTAACGAAAGGAAACTCGCGGGGAGCGCGCTCGCCTCGGCGGAGCCCGTTCCCGCCGCGCCGGGGCCGCGCTCCCGCCCGGACCCTGCGAGCCCCGCGCCGCGCTTGCAGCCGCGCCGGTTAATTAACCTCTTTATTCGTTATTTGGTTTTATTTTGCCGGGGGGCTCCCCCAACGATTTGCGCGAGGAAGAGGAGGAGGAGGAGGAGTGGATCATTCCTGCACAAGCGAGGAGCCTCCCGCTCGTTCCGCTGCACCGCAGCCTGCAAACGACTTTCCCAGCGCCAATTAATCAAACTCCCCTCCGAGACCTTTGGACAGAGGTTGCTCCTGCTGTCTCTACCCGGGCACCGTTCCCACAGGCTTTGGCAGAAGTTTTGCCTCAGTAAGATTTGCAAAACCGTAACGATAATTAATATTATTAATAGCGCGGGCGGCGCGGGGCTGCAGCCGAGCGCGGAGCTGCCCGCGGCCCGGGGAACGCGGCGCTCCGGAAGCTCCGTCCCTCCGCGCTTAAGGATCCTCGGTGGTGCTTAAATGGAGGGAGAAACCTGGGCTTTAAGAGCAACTAGGAATTAAAACGCTGGGTGTTTCTCTCGACAGCGCAGCCAGTGAGGCAGAGGCCTCCCCGATCTTTCTATTTTTTTTCCCAAATCGGGGGCTCCCCCACTTCCAGGAGAAGGAGGCGCTGCTGGGACGATGCCCCCGGCGCAGCTGGATTTTCCCCGGCTCCAAAGGGCCCCGTGTCACCCGCGCCAGATCTGGCCCCACACGCGGGATCCCGCAGGGAGGCCACGGCCCCGAGCGTGCGGCGGCCACGAGCGAGGGGAGAGCTAGCTCTTCCCCACAGACAGCAGCGAAACTTTCCTAGAACCCCCCTCACAAATTACCTTTATACCCTTTTTTGTGCTTCAATTAATAACAATTTTATATATATACACACACACACATATATATATATTTAAACTGTTCGATTATTTACTCCCTCAAATAATCTTTCCCTATGGAAATGGCACGGAGAAGGGTCAAGCTGCGCTCAGGAGCCAAAGCGGAGGTTTTGCCGGGCTGGTCGCTGCTCCGACGTCATTTGGGCACCTTATTTCTTGCCCAGTCCAATTTTCTGGCCCTTCGGGACCACGGCAGCAAATGTTATGTGGGGTCGGAAGGGAGTCCTGTGGCTGCGCTGCCGCTGGGTCTATCTCCCTTCCCCTCTCCGAGTTTCTCCTCTGCTCTGGCGCAGTGGGATAAGGTCGAACACGCGAATTTAGCACGTTAGAAACGAAAAAAAAAAAAAAAAAAAAAAAAAAAAAAAAAAAAAAAAAAGAAAAAAAAAGAAAAAAAAAAAAAAAGGAAGGAAAAAAAAAATATAGGAAAAAGCAGCCAAAGCAGGGATGGAGGCGAGGAAGAGGGAGCAGTGGCCCTGCCTTCACGGCAGTCCCGGCGCTCGCATGTGGTACTGGCCGGAATCTCCGGGAATAAAAATCAAATAAATAAAGACCGAAAACGAATTAACGGCGACCGGGGCCGGGTTCGCGCCGTTGGGGAGTCCCCGAGAACCCTGGGGCAGGGGCCCCCTAAACCGAGGGGGTCTCATCGCCCCCAGCCCGCGTCTCAGCGCGGTGCCCGGCGCAGGGTGCGCGGCCTGGGCGCGGAGGGGGCACCCGTACAGCGGGGCTGCCCGCAGGAGCCTGCGGGGCCCGATGGGCGCGGGGTAAGGGAAGGCAGGTCCCCCCCGCTCCCTAAAAACGCCGTTGACCCCGGCCGGGCACCCCCGCGCGAAGCGCCGAACCCTCGCGGCCCCGCATGTCGCGACACATGGGATGTCGCCGCGGGGAGCACTGCCGCGCACATTGACACGCGTGGCCCGCCCAGCCGCCCCTGCAGCCGCTGTCCGACGGCGCGGCCGCTGCGCACCCCGTGGTGCCGCTCTCCGCACCGCTCACTCCCACGTCGGCGGCTCTCAACGCTACTGTACAGGGGGAAAATGCATACATATACACATACATATGCATACACACACGGACTTATAGACGTAGAATAAAGGAAGTCGCCTACGCGGACGCAGCCCCCGGCGCATCCCGCCTCCCGCTCGCCCGGCCGCGGCAGGGAAGGAGCGTCGCGTCCTTACGTTGCACGGGCACGGGCACGCCGAGCATCTCCGGGAGCCCCTTGACGGCCCCGTCGGCGGCGAGCGCGGAGCTCTGCATCATGTTATTGCCACGGGGCGGCACGGAGCGAGCGGACGGCGGCGGGAGCCGCGCGGCTCCTCGCACCTCCGCGCCCGCGAGCCGGGGCCGGGCCGGGCCGTACGAGGCCGCTCCGCTCCGCACCGGGCCGGGCCACTCCGGACCGCGCCACCCGCCTTTGATTCATTCACACTGCGGGGAGCGCGCCTGACGTCACCGGCCCCGCAGGGGGGCGGGGCAAGCCGCCCCCCGACAGCCAATCGCCACGTCGGAGTGCACCGGGGGCGGGGCTTGGAGGCCCTCGGAGGTGGGGCTTGAGGGCCCTAGGGGGCGGGGTCTGCGCGGAAGGGGCGGGGTCTTCCCGGTGCCCCGCCCCGGCGGCTAGAAAATGAGGCGGGGGGAAGGGACACGGCTCTGTCGCGGCAGGCGCTGTCGCGACATGGAAGCGGGAGAGGCGACATGGAAGCATGTCCCCGTGCGGGTGGGATACTGATCTGACCTGACCCCCCCACTCCAACACCTTTTTCCCCCCAGACAAACCCAGTCCTGGAGGTTAAAGTAGTGACCAAAACAGTAATAATCATTCTTGGCATTTTTATTAGTTATTATATTATTATCGTTATTTATTATTAGCTGAAGGTGGGGGAAAAAAAGGGAGAAAAGAAAGCATTTTTACGTTGCACTGACACATTGAGAATATGTAACTATGCCATAACACTAGGAATAATTAAAATTTTTGTCATAAAAGAGCCAGCAGCCAGAGGCTGGGGAAGGAGCAGGGGCTGCAGGAGCCCGGAGGGAGCAGGGAGGCGCTGGGGGAGGCCCGGGCCGGGCGGTGGGTGCCGCCGGCGGCGGGAGCGGGGCCGCACGGCAGGCGCTGCAGTGCTGCAGAGCACCTCATCAATCAGCGCGCGGAGGCAGGGAGCCGCCACGAGGTCCCCGGGCTGCAAAAAAAACCTGCAACCCCCAAGCGAGTCCTTTACTGAACATCCGCAAAGAACGGAGTGTCTGCGCCGGGGGATCACCCCATCTTCCCAGCAAAACGCCAGCTGGCCGCTCTGCCAGAGACCGGCGCACGCTCGTTGCAGCAGTGAGGCCCCTCCGAGGCGTCAGCATGGACGGGTGCCCCTTTGCCCCCCTTGCCTTTGTGGTGCTCTTTCCCTAATGCCAGCACCCCTGGCCGCCAGCTTGCCCCTCCACTTGCGGCTCCTGCTGATTTATCACCCGTCCACCCGGTGCTCAGGCCCCCCCGCTCTGCGGGGAATCCAATTTTCATTCATTTTTCCGCTCTGCCAGATTGATACAGACCCTGCCGCCCCGGGCCCTATCACTCATCGCAGCCCTGCGGGAGCTCCCAGGGAAGGACCTCCCAGCCCATCCTCGCGCTACGGCCTCATCCAACGGCCGTCTCAGTCCGAGCACCGAGCTGCTTTGGGCGGCTGCCCTGCCAGATCCCGCTTCTCACCAGCCTCACGCCTCCCAGCCCTGTGGTTGAGCCTGACATGTGGGGAAAGACCTCAAGCCACTGGGCAGAGCAAAAGGGCACAAAATCTCTCTAAACAGACAAAAACAGGTATATACTTTATATATATAATATATATATATTTATATATATACACATATATGTATATGTACATATATGTGTGTGTGTGTGTTAGCTCTGAGTGTCATTATTAGTTCTGTCAGCAAGATAGTGGCTTCCGTAGAATGAGTTTGCCAGGACTCAGTCAGGTGTCACAGCAAGTGGAGGATCACCTGATCCCACTGGATCCAGGAGGGTCCCCCCAAGGAAAACAGCTCCCCCTGGCCCAGAGCAGCCCCCACGGAGACGCGTCCCCACTTACCGATGGCGCCCGGGATGGACCCCGTGCAGGCAGGGCCCACGGCAGCGACGCTCTGCTCTGTACCGGGGCTGGGGAGGAGGTCCTGTCGGCCGGGGGGGGGATGCGGGGGCTTCCCAGGAAATTCAATTGCACCGGGGGCAAATGCTATTAGGGAATAGCCAGCAGCTCCCAACAGCCCGTGGCCATTTAGGTAATTAGCGGTGGGCTTGGCTCCCCCTCCCGCATGTTCAGCTCGGCGGAGGCTCCCTCAGGAGAGCTGGGGACCCAGGATGCACCATCCCGCCAGGAGCCCTGGGGAGCTGCCTGAGATGCTCTCCCCCCACCCCAGGACTCCCCAGTGATCCCTGGCTGCTCCCTCTGGCGCACCCCGGCACCTCAGCCCCGCTCCGCACGGGAGGATGGGGACGGCCCCAAACAGGATTACAGAAAGGCTCTTTGCCCGACTCCCTTTTCTCCTGCAGCCACAGGCGGCTTTCGCACCCCGGCCCTCTAAATCTCTCCCTGGTCGTGCCGGGGAGGCTAATCCCAGCCCAGCTCCCTGCAGCTCGCACTAACCCCGTGCCGTCCCAGCAGCGCTAATCCTGGCCCGGCAGCGGCTCCGCGACGGAGACGGCTGGGCCAGCAACCTGTCCTGCAGCGAGCAAGCCAGCCCACCGGCTCCCCTGGGGTTATCCACGCTGCGGATGAGCCTGGGGGAAACCAGGCTGCGAGGGAGCTTTGCAGGCAGCAGAGACCTCCCACACTCATGACACCTACAGCATCTTGGTCAGGCTGAGGCACCTGTCCATAGCAGCCAGCTGCATCCAGGGCTGTTGGAGCTGGATGAAGGTGTGAAGGACACTGAGGGATAAAGAAGGATGGAGGAAGCAGCCAGATGCTGCGGCCAGGCGAGGGAGGAGGGCGCTGGAGCGGCCAAAGGCTCCTGGAGAGCCCCAAGAGCCAGTGGCTTCTCTCCCACCTGAGCAAAGTGAAGATATCAAGAAAAAGGCTCCAAATCGGATTGACACCCCCCGCTCACCCCTCCCTCTAATAAAGTTTATTATCAGCTGGTCTCTAATCCTTTTAAATCCCCTGTGCTGGGGGAAGGGCTGGGATTAGGGGAGGGCAGCATAATCCCAATGAATTTGTTACAGGGGGATTTAGGCAGCGCCAGGAGAGCAGATGGCTCCAGACCTGGCTCTGGAAAACAACCATTTTCCTTAATGATTCGTAACAAGGATAAAAAGGCAGGGAGAAATGGGGCCAGGGAGGCAGAGTTGAGCCGCGGTCTGCCATTCCCAGTTTTATTCCTCTGGACAACTTCTTTTCCAGCAGGAGCTCCACAACCCCTTGGTTTCCCAGTGCTGTCGGCGACTCTGGGCCAGGCGGACACTGCGAATGGGATGAGGCAGCACAGCAGCACCCATGTTGGCAAAAATAATTTATTGCACTACAAGGCAAGAGAGAGCGAGAGCACGGGCAGGCAGGTGAGTGCAGGGCTGGGGGGCCAAGCTCCGGCCCCCGCCACAGCCAGCTGGGAGAGCGGAGGAACATGAGGCGGGGGGAGAAACCCCAATGCAGCCCCACGGCTGCAAGGTTTGGCTGTGCAGAGGGGAGGAGGAGCGAGCATGGAGCAAAGCCGGGGGCCTGGACACCTGCAGCCAGGGGAGACCTGGCCTTGGTCAGCGCTGCACTTCTATCACCCTTGGTCATCTCAATGCGAGACCCCGCCACGTTCCTGTAGCCCAGGATTGAGCCCAGGGAACACGGGAGCGAATGCGGTGTCTTTTCCGCAGCCTCTTCCTTGGCTGGCTGCTGCCACTGACTTCTTGTCCTGCTCTGCCTTGGGAAATGAGAACGGAGCCCAGCCCCTGCACACCAACCCAGCTCCCCTTCCGTGCTGCCCGAAACAGGAGCCAAACCCCAGCGCAAGGCGGCTGCAAGAGCAGGGCAGCTCCCGGTGGGGAAGCAGCAAATCCTTCCTCTCCTGCCCCACCACAGAGCCGGCCTTGCTGCCACCCCAGCAGCACGTGGCCCCTGGGCAGAGGCTGCCCGGGGGCACAGGCACCGGCTGCCGGCTCCCCACTTGGGCTCAGGCCGTGGGGAAGCCCGGGCGGCCCTTGCGGGAGCGCATGCGGAGCCGGAAGAAGGTGTACATGCCCAGCAGGCACATGGAGGAGAGGAAGTAGAGCACGATGCACAGGCTGACGTCCACGCGGGAGAAGCCGAGGCCCAGCACGCGGAACCAGGGGCTGCGGCGCAGGCCCTCGCCCACCGCGGCCTCCTCGGGGCGGCGCCAGGCGCCCAGGCCGCCGTGGCGGGGGCGCTCCCAGCCCACCGCGTAGTCGAAGTCGCGCGGGCCGCCAGCCGCCACGTGCAGGGGGAGGGTGTCGCGCTTGCTGAGGCGCCGGCGCCTGCCGGCCGCCCGCAGCGCCTTGCTCTTGAAGTGCTGCTCGCTGAAGGAGTCCAGGTCCACGATGTCGTCCTGCGCCTCGCGCGCCCTGCCGCTCAGCCGCACGATGCTGGGCCGGCGCAGCTCAGAGGAGCCCGGCCGCTCCCGAGCTCCCATCTCCCCTTCCACACCTTCCTCTGGCGGCTTCTCCTCCTCTTTGCCTTCCTCCTCCTTGTCTTTGTCCTCTTTGTCCCTCTCCCGCTCTCCATCTCTTTCTATGGGCTGGTTGGCGCTGAGCCCCACGTTGGCTGCCACTGTGGCCCTCTCCCTGGCCAGGAGCTCCGTGTCGGGCTCGGTGTAGCCCGGGTCGATGTTGCCCGGGGAGAAGTGGGCCTCGAGGAAGCGCAGCACGGCCGGCTCGTCCCACGCATGCAGCCCGCTCTCCTCCTTGTGGCACAGGGGACACATGTCCGGCGGCGGCCACTGCAGCTTGGGGAACTTGGGGTCCTCTGTGTCACTACCTGGAGGAACAGGATCAGCCACAGGGGTTAGAGATGCCCCCGCCCTGGGTGACAGCAGGGACGGGACCTGGGGTGCCAATGCAGCTCCTGCCGATTACGGATACCAATTTCCCCCCATTGCCCAAATGCTGCAAAAGTCCCAAGTCTTCCCAGCCAGTTCCAGCCTCAAGGGAACAGGGTCATGGGAGACCTCTGGGCTCCTATCGGGATACAGTGCCCTCGCTGCAGGGATACACAAGCAGGGTGCCAGCTGTGGGCTCCTTGGCAGGGGGAATCAATCCTGGGATTTGCTCACTGGTAGAGGGGAACTAAGCACAGCCTTTTCTGAGAAATTTCCCTCCGTTTCCTGCCAAAAATGGGCTTTATCCCCCGCTGCGCACTGCTCCTTGGCTTTCCCTGTGGGAAACGCCCCTGCAGCACACACCGGGGCCATGGAACCCATGGGAGCCAAGCTCCTGGGAGAGGTGGCCCCAACGCGCAGTCCAAACAGGACTCGCTCGCCTCCTTCTCAGCAGCGCGGTTTTTGTCCCTGGCTCTGGCCATACAGCTGGGGCTGGGCAGCAGGGGAGCGAGACCGCTTGGAGGTCCCGGGCACGCGGCAGTCCCGGAAAGCTCCCCGCGGGGAGCCGGATAAGGGCTAAGCGCGGCTGCAGGGGGGCGGCCACGATGCACGGACAGCTGCCAGGGGCCCCATCCTCTCTGCTCCATCAGCCTGCAAAGCGGCATGAGGAGAGATGCTGCTTCCAGGTCACCTACGAGTGCAGCTTTGGCAGGAGGAGAGATCAAGGCCTCCCTGCTGCGACAGGATCCAGAGCAGACACAGCTCCCAAGTGCTGCCGAGCAGGACAGCTGCTTCCACATCTCCTCCCTTCCCCTTGGAAAAGTGTCCCAGCTTCTGTCTCCCGCCAGTCCAGGCTGCCCACGCGTCACCACAGCCCTTCTCCCAGGCTTGGGGCCTTCCCATGTCCCCCCTGGCACCAGATGCTTACCGGCCAGCCGCGCGTTCACCTCGTTGTGGTGCGACCAGAGCCAGAAGACGGCCTCCTGCCGGCCCTGCACCTTGTCCATGGACTCGGCAGCCATGGCCTCAAAGTGCTGGGCGCATTCCTGGCACCCGAAGAAGTTCCTGACGTAGCAGCGCATGGTGCTCAGCACCTCCAGTGGCAGCTCTAGGGGAGGACAGAGAAGGGACGCATGCAGACCCAGCGTGCCCAAAGCACCATCCGCATCCCTCCTCCGAGGCACCAAACCAATACCTTTGTCTGGGCCGCTCTGGAAGGCCTGGAGCGTGAGCAGGTGGAAGAGGGTCCAGAGAGAGCAGGGGTAGCCTCGGAAGTGGGGCTCGCTGCCCTGGCAGCCCACCCAGGTCACGTTGGTGGGCAGCATGGCCGGGTGGGAGGCCTGAAGGAGGGAGGGAAATAGGGTGAGGCAGCTGGAAGCTAAAGCGAAGCAGGAGCGAAGGGAAGGGGGACCAGGTGCTGCCTTACGTCTGCCTTGTTCTTCATGGCCTCCTTCAGGACATCACGAGGCAGCTCGGGCTCCGTCCAGTTCCTCAGCCAGCTGTCCAGGCCCTGCAGGTAGGTCTGGACGAAAGGGCGGCCGGGGAAGTACTGCATGAAGGGGAAACGCAGGTGAGAGGACAGCGGCCATCCCGACACTTGCCCCGGCGGCGGCCCCGGCTTGGCCCTTCCTCCGTTTGCATCCCGGCCACCGGGACCCAGTGGGCCCTCAGCATTATCTGAGGAGCACCAAAAGCTATCCCGGCAATAAGTCAGCACAAATCCGATTAGCATTGGCACTTTAAAACTCCACGTGCTCTGGGGAGAAGGGTAAGCTGGCGAGGGTGTGCTGCTGATGGATGGACACAGACATCGGAGGGACTGACCCCACCAGGGTTACAGGAGGGCAAGAGCACAGCAGCGGGACAGGGAGAGCAAAAGCAACAGAGAAGCGAAAGAAAGGAACCTTTTGCAAGAGCCACCTGGGTCCACGGAGATTTTGAGCAATTCCATGAATTGCATTGAAAGGCCCAAACTCGGCAGGGGAGTTCACCTGCGATCTGAGATTTGTGCTGCAAAGCTAAGTTCCTCCCTCTCCCTGCACACCCCAGAGGAGGTTTTCCCACATGATGCCTCGCTTTCCAGTCATCATTTCTTTCCCCACTCATTACTTTTCCTGTCCTTTACCAAAGCACTTCTTGGAAATGCAACAGTTAAATCCAGGCCCTGGTGGCCTTGGGAGGGTGAATTCCCCCTGTATGGAGACGGCGGCAGGGCTGGCAGCAATCCTGGTGCCGCTGCTCCGACCCGTGGAGGAGAGCCGGAATGGCAGCACTAGCTCAGCATCCTCGGGCTGCCTCAAGCAGCGCCTGGCATCCTCCCGCGTGGAGCTTCCCCTCCTTCCTCCTCCGCACACCCGCGTGCTGCCGCTCACCCCTGGCTGGGGACAGGGCTTGCTGGGACAGTTCTGCGTGGATCTGGAAGTTGTCCCTCTTCCCTATAGCCTGACTCCACAATGGGATGCGGCGAGGGGCGTCACACACCCAATGGAAAAACGCTGCAGCCTCTGGAGGATCTGACCTCTAGCAGGCAACTCGTGGGATGGGGTATTTATTTAATGAAATCCCTCATGTTCTGTAAGGGGAGAAATATCAAAGGCAGCAATGCGTAGCAATAGGAGGAAAAATAGGTTCAGCACAGCCAGGTCAAGCACACCTCGGTCCTGACCTCGTCCTACGCCTCCTTTCTGCCCCACTGTGCTAACCCTGCCGCCCTTCACATACACACCCTGTCCCTTGCATAAAGCCATGATGAAGCTCTAAATTAGGCTATTCCAGAGCACAGTCAGTGCTGGAGCCTCTCTCTCCTGCATGTAAAAGGAGCCTGCAGAGACTAGCTCCCTAAATGGAGCATTCAAGATGAGAATTAGGCAGCACAAGCCCCTCTGCTTGCTCCTGCTGTCTCCACCAGCCCTGGCTCAGGGTCCACATTTCTTTGGGAAGGACCTTCTGCCTTGATGCAACAGCTTGTGCCGCTGCCCACGTCGAACAGCGGCCAACCGGATCCTTGTCCGGACCTTTCTGGCACCTGCTTTTGGCTGCTGGCTCCCATTAGGACCTCCAGCCCATGAGATTAAGGAATCTCCCCCATTAAGGATCTTATCCGCGACTCGGCTAGGAGCAAACTGCATCTTTGCCTTCTGTCGAGTAGCTTCGCCCAAGCTCCTTGAGCAAACTCACTGCCTTGAGTCACCGCGGGCAGCAGCGCGGACGCTGCCGTTGCGCAGCCGTCCGGAAGGTGGCACGAAGAGGAAAGCACCAGGAACAAAGCGCAGGGCAGAGCCAGGCCTGCTGCTGGCTGCAGAGGGCTCTGCGGGGATGGGGACGGCAGGGAACGGCGCAGGAAGCGGCGAGGGACTCGCCGAGCGGCAGAAAGCGCTGCTCACGTTGTAAGGGGCCACAGCAGAGGCCCGTGAGCAGCACGGCTTTCGTTATCGGCCCCGTGGGGATGCACACACATCCTGCACTTCCGTTTAACAGTATAAACGGATAGACGGAAACGCAGATAGGTCCCCATCAATGCCGAAAAACAGCAGCTAGGGCCACGGTGCAGCACTGGTGCCCACAGGATCTCATTGAGACTTGCAGCCTGCTGGATTAAGGGACCCACAGAGACCCAAATTCCTGCCCCAGCTCGGCTTCAGCTTGCGGCCCTCCTAACACAGGCCGGCCTCGCTGCCCGGCGGCAGGGAGGCCGCCACACCGCACTCCTCCCCCTGCGCGAGGCCACCGCTGTCCTCACCTTAGCCAGCAGCGCCACGTAGCACTTCAAGGCTGACAGGGCAGCTCCCGACAGGACTCGGGTCCGGGTGACCTCCACCCGCAGCGAGTAGTGGAGCGCAGACTCCAGGTCGGCCATGTACACCTTGGAGCTGGGGAAGCAGGACAACATGCACGGTGAGTGTGAGCGTTTTACTCGACCAGAGGCAGCTCTGTACCCCAAGGGACCTGGCTGCGTGGAGGAGAATTTTCTTTGCCACAGTGATATGAGGCTTTTCCTGGGGGAAAGTCATGGTCTCGGCTCTCCACTGACTCACCAAGGACTCACCTTGGTCTGTGCACAGCCCTGCAGGGACACGGATCCTCCTCCTGCTCCCACCTGCCTGTCTCAAAGTCTTTCTCCCCCAGATTCCTGCAGCCCCCACATGACTGAGCCATCACCTGCACCTGGCTCCTTGAGGAGGGGCTGGTGCACGTGGGGGCCACACAAGGCCGAGGGGGCCCTCACCGGTCAGCATGCTTCAAAAGGGCTGTGGTTGTCAGGTTGGAAGCACTGGAAGTCACATTCAGCTTGTAAGAGCCCCGGGTCACGCCAGGGAGCATCCTCAAGTAGTAGGTGTAGAAGGAGCGTGCCTCCATGTGCCTGCAAGGAAGGAGAAGCGTGAACAAAGGCCCTCACCATCCCAAAGGGCTGCTGGCTGTGGAAAGGGGCAAACTTGGCCCAAGACTTTGAGGTGGACCTAATATAACCGCTCTGCGACCTCTCCTGCTCTGCTGGGGACATCTCCACTCCAGAACACAGGATGATTAAAGTTCTCCATCTGCCACAGCAGCAGGTATCTTGGCACATAGTCCACAGCACATCTTTTATTGTGGAATCCAAGGCTGTGACACCCCGGGCACCAAGCCCTCCCCAGCACCCTAGAGAGGGGAGGAGGGTGTTGGGGCTGGTGAGGGCTGCAGGGCGCAGGGTGTCCCCGCCAAGCCCACCCGGCACATGGGCAAAGCGGGTGGCAGCGGCGGGAAGGCCGAGGGGACGCAGGCAACGCAGAGCTGCCCCCCTCGCAGGCCGGCGCGCACCCACAAGCAGATGGTGGAGAGGCAGCTTCATCACAAGCAATTTTCCCCTCCGCCAGCTCTGCGGCAGACAAACAATAGCTCTGCTCCAGGCAGAGCTGGCACCGTTTCTCCTGCTGCCTCTCCTGCTCCTTCACCTGCTGCTGCTCACGCCAAGCAGGTCCCCCTGGGAAACATCCCCCATCCCTGGCATGATGGCACTGAGTGCTACATCCTGCGTGTTTCGGGGGCAGCCGTGGGTGGCCCGCAGCTTGTGGCCCCACCAGGCACCCCGCTGGCCCCGCCGAGGCTCCATCTGGCCACCTCTCAAACGTGCCAGTCGGTGGCAGGAGCCGCTCGGGGAGCGGGTGCCTATTGTTCCCCGCCAGCCGCTCCGAGCCGGCCACTGTGTGCTGCCTAATGAACTGCTCTGCAATTAGAAATCCGAAGAGGATGAGGCACCAGCCTGGTATCCTGCCAGCCTTAGAGTGTGGTGGATTTATCTGTCAAGCAGCAGGGCAACTGGTGGGGATGCAAGAAAAGCCTGTGGCCGGGTAGCTCCACAGGCACTGGGACCCAAATGAGGAAGGCCACGGAGAGCCATCGGCACGACAGGTACCTCCACCCCCAGGAAAACATCTCTGTGGGTCTTGCCAACCCAGCGGGAGGGGTGGTGCTCTCCGCTGAAGCCACCTGGCTTTTTCCTCTGGCACACGCACAGCACTGACCGTGGTAAGGGGGAAAGCCTGTGCCCATGGGGCACATGAGTGTCACCGCAAAGCCCTGGCCCTCCACGGCCAGAACCTTCCCCTCTGTGTCCCCACACTCACACGGGCAGGCGGGAGAAGGAGCCGTTGCTGAGGAGCAGGTAGGCGGAAGGGAAGGAGGTCACCCCAAACTTCCTCACAAGCTCCTCCTCGCTGCTCAGCACCCTCCGCACAGCGATGTTCTCGTACTGCAGCATGTCCAGCGTCACCTGCAAGCCAAGGAGCTCCGGGGTTAGATGGGCCAGGGAGCAGGACATGCCAGCCCGGACTGCACTCCATTTCCCTCTGCAGTGGAGAGGACCACAGGGCTATTTAGCATCTGTACAACACCCCATGCCTTCAAAGCAGCACACAAACATGAGCAAACCTCCCCAATTTGCTCGAGAGCTCGCAATCCAGGGTGTGAAAGGAGAGCTCATTTTCTGCAACCTGCCTGCGTGCCTCAAAGCAAGAGCTCCTGCACGGGTGTTCCTGCCTTCGTGTGAGCAGCCACCTGGCCCAGGCTCCCTGTCCCCTGCCAGACCGCCTGCTTTCAGCTGCACCCACCTCTCTGCCCACAAAGGAATTGCTCTCCTCGAAGATCAGCGTCAGGTACTTGACATTGTTTCTCTGGAAGAAGCTGCGAACCTCATCCGTGCTGCGGGAGAGAAGCAGAGTGAGCGGCCGCACGCCAGGAGATCCCAGCGGGTGCCTCCCATGCGGGCGGATGTTTTGCCCTCTCGCATGAAAGGAGCTCAGCCCTCATCTGCAGGGATTTGTCACAGGATGGCGGCACTGGGCTCGGCTTTGCTGAGGTAACAACTTCTCCCTGCTGAAGTTTCCAGCCCAATTTTCTGCTCTGCTTCACGGCTTCCGTGAAACCTGCCCAGGCCAGCCAAGGAGGCAGAAACACGGCTACGGAGACAATGGAGAGGGGAAAAACACAGCAAGGACTTCAAAGGCAGAGGCCCTCTTCTCTACAGGGCAGAGCCAGAATGTGCAAGCACAGAGGAGGTCCCCCCTCAGCAGCACCTGTGCCAGAGGCGAGCCAGGCTCTGTGCTGGCACACAGCAGCACAAGAGCCGCTCAGGGCCTGGCCCTGCAGCTGAGCCCGGCCTTGCTCAGGGCGGTGACACCGCCACGTCCCTTCCCAGCCCTGCCACTGCCTGCTCTAGTTCAGCCCAGGCGGACAAGCAGGTTCCTTAGGAGACACACGAGGGAGGTGGTGAAACCGGCTGCTCCAGGCTGCCTGGCTCAAGGAGTCGCCCGTCCTGTCCCAGCCACGTCCTAGCACCTTGTCAGATCCCGGACGTCAGGGCACAAGTCTCTCCCACACGAGGTGGGCGGCTTGGCTGGTGCCTTGTGCACGTGTCAGCACCAACCACCCTGGTGCTCATGTCTCCCTCCTTGCCCATCACTGGTGCCGCATCTCGCAGCCCTCCAGGAACGAAATCATGTTGCCTGACTTTAGTTGCTCCATCCAGCCTTGCATTTCTCCCTCCTAGATGACAATACATCAAACGTTTCACCAAAGTCCCAAGATCGGGTCTATCGCATTTCTCACGCCTGGAAACAACTATCAGTTACCTTATCACAGAAAGGTATCCGTTCAAGCCGGCACTGCCTGCTATTGACAAACTGATGTCCTAGATTTCCCCTGTTTTCCACGTCCCTCCATTTTTTTAGCAGTTTGTTTTTTTCAGCTAAAAATCCATAAAGCAGGCTGTAAATGGCTGTAACCCACCTAGACCACTCACATCTCCCCCGGAACGTGGGCGGTAGCAGAGGAACTGCTCTGCTCTTGCTTTTGGCTCAGGACCTTCATTAGAAACAGCCCCTTTGCTATCCAAACTCCATATCCAGCTGCGAGGCTCTCCCCAGAACCAGGAGGGAGGTTATCCAGTGGCTGCCAGCTAAAAACACTTGTTTCCACCTCTGACATGGCCTTGTCTGTCCCCTCCCTCCCAAAGCAGCGCTGGGAGCCATGCCCTCCTTCCCAGCTCCCAGCTCCGCACCCTGTGCATGGCCTTGGACTGGTGGTTACCCCTACCTTGCCGGCTCCAGCGGAGGACAGGCGGGCGGCCAGGCATCGTGGCTCTGCTCCAGGTTGGTGATGATGCTGTGCCTCAGGTCCCGTACCGCGGTACTGGGATCTGCCGGGGGGATGACACACAAACGGTCAGGGAAGCTCCCGAGCTCCACAACCGAGCCCAGCTCATCTCAGGCCGGTGGGTGCCAGGCTGAGCATTGCCCCAAGGGCTGCCAGCTTCTCCCCTGCCACCCCAGTCCAACTGGGCAGCGCTGCCCTCCTCCGGCCCTCGTGTGTGGGGCCGCAGGGCTTCTCACACCCCAGGTAAAAGTGGCTTTGAATACTCACTAGAAATCCTTATCCCATCTTCTGCCTTCTTGGAAAAAGCTCTAAAAAACTGAGAGAGAGAACAAGAGAAGGTTGGAGAGAGCCGGGCAGGGGCACGCGGACAGCCTAGCAGGCAGGTTCCCTGCGCCTTGGCTTCCTCACCTGCTGTCTCAGTTTCCCCACAGCAAACACCCGGGCTCTTTCACAGCTTATCGCTTTCTAAAGCCCATTTGGCACGAGAAGAAGGCACAGACTTATCAGCAGCTCTCCTAGGTACACTGAGGCCCGTCATTGCATTAGAGACCATTGATTAACACCACACATGGGCTGGGGGTCTCTCAGGCACAGCCCTGCACACACCGCTCGCCTCCACCGGCCACCTCAAAAAGCCCCAAGGTGCCACTGCTGCCATCACCAGGCCGAGACATCTCGAGGATGAGGATAGAGACAAAAAGCCACAGCAGAGAGCCCGGAGTGAACAGGGGTGCACAGGAGACAGGGAGGAGAGCCGGAGGCCAGGAAGGCCTTAGGAAAAGGAGGATGAAATGCTTCATTTCCAAGCCTGGGCCCTGCTGGGGATGGGCTGGATGGACCCGTTGTCCTGGGGCTGGAGCGGCCTCCACCGTCGCAGCCTGACCGACTCCTGCTGAGGGGGCCGCCAGTGGGGCTGAGCAAGGACGGGCACTGCCAGCGCCGCATCCGCCTCCCGCTCGGGGACAGGGATGTGGGCACGTGGCCGGGAGGCGCTCACAGCTGGGCCGAGCGTGGGCGCAAAGGCGGCGCTCCCGAGGGACCTGCAGAGGCAGCCCAGAGCCTCCTGCTCTTGCCAACGGCAGCTCTCTGCTACACAGCGTCAGCAAAGAGGAAGCAAAGGGTTTGTCCCAGCTCTGCCCAGGCTGCTTCCCGTCTGGAGCGCCTGCTCACGCGACGCAGCCGCCCGTGAGGGCCCCGCGCAGGTGGCAGCGCCGGCGCAGCCCCATCGCGACAGCGCCTGTTTGCTCAGCAGGGCTGGCAGCGTGTGCTGTTTGCAGAAGGCACTCGGGTCCGAAGGAGACTGGGARAAGCCAGGACGAGGCAGGCGAGGCCACAGCAGCACGCACTCCCTCACCGCTGCTCCCACCACCACGGTTCCCTCTCCCAGCAGGGAAGATGCTGCTGCAAAGGGCACAAGTTTTGCAAGCAGCTTCTGCAAAGTGCCCGGGACAGGGAGCAAAGGGCCAGGAGGCTCCGCTAGGCTGCAGCGGAACTTGAGGAGTCYGGGGCCCTGCCACGGTGCAGAGGGCCGCAGTGATGGACGGAGCCCACTGCACGGGCGCCTGCTTTCAGTGAGCGCAGCCAGAGCTGAGGGGTCGGTCCCCACTGAGCACAGGAAACATTCACCGATTTGGGGACGGACACCACGCGCGGGCCAGTGCCAAGGCCTGCGGGTCACCCAGCGTGGAGGAAAGGCCATCGCGGGGCTGAGCTCGCTGGTGGCAGTGCCAGCCCCGTGCGGGCTCCCATGCACACCAGCACAAAGGAAATCCCGGCTGTGGCACTGGAGGCGGCTTGTATCACCAGACACCGCGGTCCCTTTTCCCATTCCGGAGCAAAAGCAACTGTGTGCCTCCCCCGCTGGGAGCTGGAGAGGATCCAGGCACCTGCTTCCCTTTGGAGAGCAGCCCAGGGCCACAAAGGCCCCCAGGGAATGGCGAGGAAGGCCCTGCTCTTCCTCACTGTTCTCTCGTGGACTGCGTCTCACAGAGAGGCCCCGAGGCAGCACAAGGAGGGGGATGCAGGCAGAGGACACGCGACATCCTCCTTGCAGGGCCCTCTTGGCACATGTCTCAGCTTCGAGCATAAGAGCGAGCTAACAACTAAGCCTCCGTCTCCCTCCTCCTCCTCCAGGTAATCTCAGCTTCCACCTCTCGCTTCCCAGGCATGCCGGCTTCTGCGGCTCCACTGCTTGTCTTGGAGTGGGCTTCTGTTTGCGCTGGAAACCACTGGGATCCTACGTGTTTACACAGCTAAGCTGTTGGGCAGCGGATCAAGAGGTGCGACTGTGCCCCGGCAGCCAACAACACCACGGCCACCCGCCGTGCCGGCCCCAGGCCAGCCCCTCCAGCGGCCACGGGGGCGGCCCGGCGCCAACGGGGACAGACTGGCACAAGGCTGTGGTTAACCCTACTGAGCAGGAGAACGAGCAGCGCTGGGGAAGGCGGGCACGGAAAAGGCCCTTGTGGAGCGGGTCTTACTTTGAGCGTGGGGAATCCGGTGATGCCGAAGTCCATGCACACCTGCTGGTTGGCCTCGTCGGCGCAGTCAAGGGCAGCAATCATCACGGCAGGTCTCCACTCTGCGGGGATACAGGGACATGGTCAGCGCTGCTGAGGAGAGGACGGCTCGAGCACAGGCGGGGAAAATCCATCCTCGCGGAGCCTCGTGCAGCGAGTGGGAGATGGCAGCTTGGAGAGACAAGCGGTGCCGTGGGGCACCGTCCGTCCCACCGAGAGCCCCTCAGCACCCGCTGCCCGGGCAGCRGCTCCTGGCTGCAGGCGGTGGCCGTGAGCCAGGCGGCCGGGCGCCAACCCGGCTCTCCCGGCTGCTGCATCCGGGACGCCGCGTAACCCGCCTGGCGCTGCCTGCGGCCAGGGAGGCCAGCGCTGTGGGGCACTGGCATGCCAGCCCCAACAGCTGGGGCAGCCCCAGCAGCACCAGCCCCGAAGCGGCCACGGCAGCAGCCTGGCAGGGCTGTGGTTGACAGGCAGCTCGGGGCGTCTATTTGCTCCAAGGAAGTTCCAGACAAAGGGGCATGAAAATGGGTTTGGGAAGCCCCAGGGTTGTCCCCTCCATCCTGCCCCACAGCAGGGCCTGATCCCAGCAGTAGGAGAGGATGCCAGTTAGGGAGGCACCGTTCTACATGGTCCCCATTGCTTCCCACACACCCAAACGCTGCAAGCGCCAGGCTGGATATTGCTACAGCAGTGCAAACCTGAGGCCGGGCTTACAGGCAGTCACCCTAAAGCTCCCGGAGGCATCGGGGCGCCTTCAGGTCCCGAGGGCGACCCCAGGACCACTGGCTCGCCTCGCTCCTCGCTGCAGCACCTCCCGAGCTGGCACCGCACGTGGAGCGGAGCAGAGCCCGGCACGGCCGGGGGCAGAGGGATTGCTACCCACAGCCCYGAGGAACCGCCTCCCCTTCCCCCAAAGCTGAGCTGCTTTCCTGCCTGCCAGGCTGGGCTTTGGGCTCTGCCGTTGAGGCTCTGCAGTGCCAGACGTGCCACGGGCCGGGCACGTCCTCTCCCACACCCAACACGAGCATCCAGGCGTGGGATCCGCACTCTTAGCCCATCCCTGGCGCCTTCTCCCGCCCTGTCCTCTCAGCACAGTCCCTAAGTGTGCACCCTCCTGAAAAAACATCCTGTTTTTTCCAGGCATTCTGCAGCCTCGTGACCCCACGGCACATCCCTGGGGCTGCTCCTGGCCTCTCCACAGTGCCCCCTACGCCTCTCCTCAGCCCGAGGTCCCCAGGAAAGAGYAGCGGATGCCCAGCAGTTTCCTGCACTCTGGTTCCCCAAGGGCTGCAAGGAAGCAAACGTAGCAGGAAGCAAATGAAGACAGCGGGCAAGAAGGCATCGCAGCCAGCAGCTCTAAGAGCCACGGGCAAGAYAGAGACACTTCCAAAATGGTTTGTTTTTCTGCTTGAAGAAACAAGCCAAAGGAAGCGCGTCCTYGCCTTTGGAGCGGGAAGGGAGAGGAGGCCACGCTGGCACCCAAACCCAGCTCATGCCACTCTACATGGGAGTGTCCAAGGGGGCAGGAGCCACCCGGACCATCCTGTTTKGAGGGTGGCAAGGCACATGAACTGCTGGGGCACTGAACTACTAGCTCTGGGGCAGGTGAGGAAGGTGCCTCTTTCTTCCCAAACTTCTTATAAGTTCTCCAAGCAGAGACTCTTCCCGCCGCCTGGTCGCTGGTGCTAAAGCCACAAAACCGATGGCAGCGGGGGAACCGGCTGGCCAGGCCGAGCCCGCGCGGAGCGGCAGCTCCGRGGGCAGCCGCCGGCAAGGTGCGCTCCACGGGACTCACCGGCACGTGGCTCCCGTGAYTGCCACCGTGCCAACGTCCTCCCAATTAAGCCCAATCCCGCAAAAATCCACCTCGGGGAAGAGCAGCGACTCCTTCCGCCGTGTCCAGCGCTTGGCCCCGGCGGCGGCTCCCTGTCCCTACTTCCACAGCGCTGGGGATGCCCGAGGGCGGCGTGATTCCCCGCGCTGCGCCCCAGCCTGGCTCACARTCCCGGGGGACCAACTCCCGCTCCAAGGTGGGGAGCTCCATCCAGCGCATCCAGTTGCCACGAAGCCAACGACCACCAYGTCGCGGGGCTGCCGGCCAGGCCACCACGCGGGATCCTCGGGAACAGCCCCGCTCGGCCGGTCTACGAAACCCGCTGCGAGCAGAGCCGTGCTGCTGATTCACGGCCAGCCACGGGCAGCTCCTCGAGCCCCCTGGCCCCAGCACCCAGCCCGCGGCCGGCCGAGGGCACCGGGCACCCCCCGAGGATGCGGCTCCACCGAGGAGGGCAGCCTGCGGGCAAGGCGAGCGGCAGCCGGGCTCGGCAGCTGCCGCCGCTCGCGGCGCCGGGGCGGGCGCGGGGTGCCCGGCACTCACCGCGGAGGTCGGCGGCCAGGGCCCGCCACGTGG
>NW_020455553.1:0-100980 GCF_003342845.1 Nothoprocta perdicaria | reverse complement strand
GGCTGCCGTGACGTCACCGCCCGCGGCTCGGCGCTGACGTCACCGCGCGCCCCCGAAAGGCGCGCCCGGGGCTGGAGGAGCCCGCCGCGAGCCGGGCACACGGAGCGCGGCGGGGACACGGGCCCGGCTCCCCGGCCGCGCTCCCCGCGCGTGCGGCCGCACACACAGCACGCACCTGCTGCACGGGATGGCAGCGGCTGCCGCGCCAGGCCGGGCACGCAGCGCGGCCAGCGCCAGGGCTGGTCYGCGGCCTCTCTCGTCCAGGCCGTCCCAGGGCACCGTGCAACACGTTTCTTCCGTGTGTTCACCCCTGTCCTGCTTTCTGCCCAAGGGTCTTGGTTAGCGTAGTGTATCCGCAGCGTTAGGCTGTTGCACYGAAGGAGAGAGGAGGCCGGTGCCGGTGCCGCTGCCTGAACCCTCCATGACCTCGTTGCGCATCCTGAAGCCTCTTTGGGTGGCAAAGGCAGCACGCGCGTGCCCGGAGGCAGCCACGGCGAGAGCCCGCGCCTCGGGGCTCACGCTCCTTGTGGGGTGAGCCACGCGGTGGCTCATCTGCCAAAGCCAAGGGGTGGGGATGGGAGCCTTGCGCCGGGCCGGCACGTCCCTTCCTCGGCCCCCGCTCACGGGCCACGTGGCCTTTTTCCTCCTTAAGCGTAATGTGAAGGAAGAGGGCAGGTTTTCCCTCGGCCTGGAGCTGGGCAGAGCGGGATTGTCACTGCAGCACACTCTGGCAGGTGCGCAGAAAGCCATGGGTGAAGCGGAGATATTAAAATATCCCCTCTTAAGACAAATTCGAGAGTAACTGACTCAGGGCTGTGTCTGTCCTCTGCTGCAAGGGCTTAGGAGCACTGCAGAGTTTCTAGCTCTGGGCAAGTGCCCACACAGCAGCTGAGCAGTGGCTTTAGCTCATTACAGCAAAGCTCATGGGCTTGCAAAGCGTCTTCCCCAGACTAATATCCAGCAGGAATCTTTCCCCCAAGTCAACGAACTCATGGGCTTGATTAGGTTCACACTGAGGTTATCAACGAGGGYTGGGCAAGACCAAGTGGCTGAAATCTTCAAAGGCCATGAAGCACCCATTGAAGTCTTTTAAGCCCTGCAGAACTCGTTCCTTGGGCCCAAAATGGGTCATTTTTACAGAGGTGAAGAGCCACCCTGGTATGTTCTGCACTGGGTTACAGAGGAGAGGAAAGACCAGTTGGACTTCTGTGTGTTCAACCACCAAAATGTCTGAGAAGTCTCCACAGAACAGGATTTCCACAGATGTGGAAAGGGCTTTATTGTCAAACTTTAAAAAGCCTGAACCTGGCTGCAAAACACCAATGGCTCAAAACCACCCAAATTATACAGCTCAGGGCCATGTCGCTTCCTTGTAACTTTGAAGTCCTAGAACAGGATTCTCCTACTCCCCATTGCTTCTCGGCTCTGCCGAGAATGGACTTTCTTCATCGGAAATTAAAGAATGCTCTCCTACCTAATTGTGTGATTCCAGGAACTGACTCCAAGAAAAACATGCAACTAATGCAAGAGTCATGGCACAGTCACGAGAGCCAGCAACAGTGTCACCTAGCCCTGACATGTTGGAGGCTCTTTAAGGAAGATGGTGATCGTCTCCTTTAAGGCTGCCGTGAAAAGTTTTTATGCGAGGGATTGATGAAATCAGTAAAGTCCTCCTCAGCCTATTTTGTGCATAGTCTTTCAGGTGCTTAAAGCCTGGCACTTCCCTAGATAAAGAAGCCTCCTTTCCCTGATTAGTGTCTCAAGCAATCTCAGACTTTGAGCGGTAATTWCGTTCTCGACCACCTCCCCGCCCTTGTTGACAAAGCCACCTGGGACGCTCCAAGTMAAGGTGGCCCCATTTCCACAAGAATAAAGTCTCACCTTCCCTGACACAGCTCTTGGACAACACCTTTGGCAGCAGCCTAGTGATGTGCCCTTGCTGCCATGCCACGTGCAGGAAGGACGTGCAAGTCGGCTTTGAACCCGGGCTGCTCCCCACAGGCTCTGCGGGACAGCACCTGTGACTGGTAGCAGGGAACCTCCTCGTAGCCACGACCGGTAGCCGATGGCTGCCGACTCCGAGAGAGAGGCCTCCTTATGGCCAGTCGAGAGGTGCTTTTCAAGCCCTAAAACCCTGTAATAACAAATGTAAATTAAATAAATAAATAAATAAWTAAATGCAAAATGTAAAAGCAAACCCAGGGTGCGTTCTAGGGATGTGAGGAATGCATCGACATACTCGGTGTCTGCAGAAACAGCAGGGCAGTTCCAGCCCCTTTCTGCTATTCACTGTCTGCTGATTCATGCCTGCTGGAAAGGACAGCATCAGCTCTCCGGTCGTCATTTTTGGAAGGAGGTGAGGGGGAGTAGTAGGGATAATGCTGTGTTTGGTATGTCAGGGTTGGGTATGTTTCACCCATACATTTAAGATGTACTCGAAGTCTCTCCTTATAAATCATCGCCMCTACCCAGGATGCACAGAGCAGATGTTTTCCACTCCAACTCACCTGTGCAGCTTCCAGAAGCAGATCGGAGGAGGCTACACCACCCAAATTTGCCACATCATCATCTGGCAACTGCGTTAATTGCAGTGCTTGGAAGTGAGAATACCACCTGGGTGACAATGGAGCAAGTGGCTCTTTCCGGGGCAGGAGGCCTGCAGCAGAAGCAAGTGTCCAGGGGTGAAGGACTGGTGCCCATGTGTGGGGTTCACTGAGCCACGTCATCTCCATCACCTCCGTCGAGCGAGACAACCGGTCAAGGGGCAGTGGGATGTGACTGCTGAGTCCACATTCCTCCTGCAGCTCCTCCTGCAGTCTCCCTTAGTTGTCTGGAATAAAACAAAGCAAAATCTACGTAGAAAGACTTACAACTGCAGCGGCTGCTGCTGTTCCCTCACATCCACGACCATTTCACCACTGTGCCCATACCCTCACCACAGCAGGGCAGAAGGGGTTTTCAGCATACCCAAGTGAAGGTGCAAGAGAAGGCTTGGACCGCATCCAGGACGCTGCTGAATTAATCCTCCTGCACTGCTGGTTAATTCCACTCCCACCAAATTCCAGACAAAATCCTATTTGGAGTCAACCTCAGGTCACCCGCCTGGTGGAAACCCCGCGAGGAGGGGGCACTGCAAGAGGTTCAGCACGGTTGGACTGCAGGGCTGGAAAAGGAGGCTGAGGGAAATATTCGGAGCAGGAACCAACCAGACCTGTTCCTGGCCAGCCTTGGGAAGGGCGCTTGCCAGGCCAAATGCCTCTTGTGCACGTCCATCCCCAGGAGAGCTGCGTGCTTTCCAAATCAYTGCATCCCGTGTGTAACTCTGCCTCCAGCGGCCCCTGCACTGGGCTGGGCGCCAGCCCTTCAGGCCCCACAGCCCTTTCTGCTCCCCTTCCTGTGCTCTGGAGGGAGCTGCCAGCGCTTGGCAGCTTCCCTGCTGGCTCCTCTGCTTCCACGGAACGCGCTAATGAGGGCCTCGGTGCTGCGGAGGCCCTCGTGCTATGCGGGACACACGCAGGTTTGGAGCAGAGGCAGCTTTTGAAGCAGAGCCCCCCGCTGAGCAGGCAGGCGTTCAAGCTGGGCAATGCCCGGGGCCGGTGCCCCCTGCCAGAGCGGGACAGACGGCAGCCCCAGGACACAAAGAAGAGTCCTGCTCCAGGTGGTGTGCTTAGCTGCTGCCTTGGGAAGGTCCCCATTGCCCAAGCTGGGAGTTTCGCTGGGGTTGAGCATGTCTACGGGCTTTCAAAACCTTCGCAGCGCAGTTGCACTCTGCCAGTTGAGCTGGGAAGGGCTGCACCAACGTCGCGGCAGAAAGTCAGTGCCAGAAGTGAAGTAACATAGGTTTGCAAATGAGGAAACGAGAGCCTTCATCAAGATGATTACTGGCAGGGTTAGGATGGAGGAACAAGGCAGCAGTTTGCTGTGTCACTTGCCGGTGAGTTGTGGCAATGTTCCCACTGCTCGAGCACTTTCTCTAAGGGAAGCCAGTCCTTAAGCCAAGGCAGCACAGATCCATTTTCCTAACGCGAAATGCATCCTGAGGCACTTCCAGCGATAGATGCTGACAGCTGCTAGTAGATCACTGCCCTCAAACACAGGACTCGGACAGCAAAACAGCTGCAGGGCGAGGAAGGCAGTGGCGTGGATGCTCTTCTGTTTTTGCTTAACGAGAGCACGCAGAAGCCAGGGCCATTTCGCTTCGGCCCTTCGGACAGCGAGCGCCCCAGTGCGCTGCCCTGGGGCTGCGAGGTGCTGACTCGCAGCGTGGCCGAGGACAGTGTCCCCACTCGCAGCGCTGGGGACACCTCCTGCTGCGCCCAGCATCGCGGGCTGCAGCAAAAMAGCTCCCACGAGAGCGTGTCAGGTCTTCCTCTGAGCTGAGATGCCTGTGTTGAAGGAAGGGGAAACACCAGCAGCAGCTCAGCGCAGCGTTAATGCCTTCATCCAACACCTGCGTCTGTTCTGGGGAGGGCTCAGGAAGCACACGCGGTGCCTCCATTCTCTGCTCTTACCTCTAGCGACAGCATGTGGCTCCTGCCCGCGTGCCCCCACATGCATCCTTTAGCAGCACGACGTCCCCTTACAGAGCTCTGGTACCTTCCACGCGTTCACCAGGACTTCGTGGTTCCGGACACACTCCAGGCAGCGGCCAGAGAAGAAAGGAAACAACAAGGTTTAGGAAAGTTCCACTGACAAGTCACGGTTTCCAGAGAAGAACATTTGCCCCTAGATGATCAGAGCTATTGGCAGAACAGCAAACATCTAGGAGCTTAATTGAGAGACCTGAAACCCAACTTAGGCTCTCAAGAATTTAATTCCAAGCCAA
This sequence comes from Nothoprocta perdicaria, assembly GCF_003342845.1. NCBI lineage: Eukaryota > Metazoa > Chordata > Aves > Tinamiformes > Tinamidae > Nothoprocta > Nothoprocta perdicaria. The sequence continues at coordinate 96,155 of NW_020455553.1, read as the reverse complement.
TTGTTTAACCCAAGAGCTGTATCTTTCCAAATGCTTTAAACCATGATTTTTTAAAACCTGTTTTAAATAAACATATGCAAGAGTAATTTGTTTTCCCCYATCAAGATCATGTAGTGCATTTCTGCAATGATTAAGCTGTGCTGTTTTTCTGGTTTTGCTTTTATCAATAGTCAGCTTAAACAATGAGGAAATTCTAATAATGTATCATTATAATCAAGGCAACTCTAATGGGATTTCATGGGCTGTGGTTGGCATCCCAAGTACAGCATCAGAAAGAAAGGGGACAGATCTCCAGGACACCTTCAGAAWCAGCAACCATTTGGATAATTATAAAACTCCATTTTATAAAGAACAGGAAACAAGATTAATTTATAAATCAGTTTATTTACAGATTTTATTCTCTTAAAGTACATTTCAGTTACCAAAGATATTTACACTGGTGTACACAGGGACCACCCTGGTTATTTTACAGTTCTTAATTACAAAAACCCTTCCTCATCCTTGGGTCTGTCTACTGTGCAAAGCTGCTCTGCATGTGAACATTAGCTGAAACTGGCCCAAAAACCAAGTTACCAGGTTATTTACACATACACAGTAAACAGGCTTCTTTTGATATCTCCACAATACAGTACACAGGGAGACGGAGCCTCCCAAAAGGCGGCTTTGCAAACGTGTATCAAAAGGCTCTGCAAAGTCAAGGAAAAAAACCCCAAAACTATTAAATGCAGGTTAATTACAGTATTCCTCTTTCATCTGTATATATTTTTGCACTTAATGCTTAAATTACAAATAAGTTTGATAGTTTGCTTTTCTCCATTTTAGTTGATTTGTAAACACTTCAGATGCACTAAATACCTTGTAAGGTTCAACTGTTCTCTCTGCTCAGAAGTATTTTGTTTTCCTCATCTGAAGGTAGCAAAGGGATATGAAAATCCGAACCGTACTCAGTTYCTTGCAGAATAGTTACTTAAAAGGTCTCTATCACTGTGCTACTGAAGATCTTCTGCAGGTACRCGCTTATTCAAGTATTGCGAAAAGCTAAGGCCACTTTTTCAAGAAAGGAAAGTGAATGAGATAGGATTTTGCAATCGGTCATCAGACCTTGCGAGGAACAAGCCTTTTCTGAAAGTCTGTCTATACTACAGCTTAACTCGGGAAGCATCCGCCGGGAGAGGGGTACCGCGCTCTCCATCCGATAGCTAAGGTAACCAGGACCCAGCGATAGGATTTTGTCCTTACATGGCAAGGCTGGGAGGACATACAGAATTCAGTCTCTGTGTGTAATTCTCCAGCCTTCCCTKTGTCTCTCTGTCACCACCTTTGGCCTAGGCAAACCACTGCTCCGGCTCGGTCATTGCCAGCCCTAGCACCCCAAGTAACCCAAGGAGGGACCGAAATGGTCAACCTGTAGACGTTAAAAGTCTTTTCTAGGGTTGCRTCGATCAGGAATTGCTACTGAAAGTAAACAGTAACGTATGCAAAGGAATAAAATCATTCCCTAGGCACGATTTCCTTCTGCCCAAAGAGCAGTAAAGAGAGCTACCTTTTCTGCTGAAGGCGCTGAAGTACTGTTGCAAATCAGCCAGACAACAGGCCTGTGATCTCCAAGGGTCCCCGGTACCTCCGCAGGCCAACTAGACAACCTTCCCCGGTCGGTGTCCACACCAAAACCCACCATGCCAGCCCTGCAGAGCAGCCAAGAGGCCTCAAGGACGCAGGGCACGTCTGTGTCTCTGTACTGGCCGTGCTATCAGGGAACGGAAACAAACTCGGCATTTCTGGGATACTTAAGCTGCAAACCTCCAYGGCAGATTTCTGCTCTCTTTTCCATAATTGCTATCTATAAAAATAGCAATCATCTCTGTTGAAAAATACATGAAAGGGAATCTGAGGCAGTGATGCATTTAGCGACAGCAATGCCAGCTAAAATGCAGCAGCTTTAGTTCAGCTTCTGTCCTAAGAATTTAACAATTCCACAGTTGGGCATCATGACGCTTCACAAGGACAAACCGAATCACTTAAGGAAAAAAGAAGGAATGATGCTGCACCAAAAGACACGCCGACCTCGTCAGAGGTGTTGCTCTACCCCGTTACCTCCTCCTTGGTCTCTCACTTGCTACGCTCTCGCGGATGTCGCTCACCATTAACTCACAGCAGAGCTGTTGAYGATACGGCACCTGAGAGCTTGCTTGGATCTCGGGCAAATCCAGCGTTTCCCAGCGCTGCCCCCAAAGAATCACCAGCTATGTGTCACTGTGCAAAACACAAATATTCCAATGGCAGCTTTCCAAAATAAAAGGTGGAAAACAGAGAACAAAATGAAGAAGTAGCAGAGGTATGCCTAGCAGGAAGCCCCAAAACAATCGGATGAAAGAAACGATAGGGATCTTCCCACCATGCCTATCATGGGCTAATACAACATCCTTGGGGTGCTTCCAAGCAGGCTTCAGGGTGCCCCTTTACACTCCAGCTTGTCTGGAGAATCTGACACCCCTCTGGGTCTTGTCCGAGTTAGCAATTGAGATACACACTATTACTGCAACATCATTTGATGCCAGATTGTCTGTGTCAGCCAAGAAAACACATGGATGGGAGGGACAGCTCAGTGAAGAGCACTCTGCAGGAGGACACTGCAGTTGAAGCCAGCACCGAACAGACCTGCCTACAGCCCAGGAGTTCTGGGAGAACAAGGGAACAGTTGGAAGAGGGAAGCTTCAGGTCTTTTCTTCCACTCAATCCGTTCAATTCTCCCCTCACTCTGAGTCAGCTCAGAAGAGGCTTCGTTCTTAAGTCCTGCTTTTGCTTCCCACCCTCAGGAAGCTGGAGTTTTTGTGTGAAGAACACAGGCTCCACAAGTCACCAGAACAGAAGCATTCTCAAGTCCTGCTCTCTCTGCACAGGACACTCTCCTATGTCCCACTTAATAAATTATCTGAAAATAAATTAAAGAAAGAAACAAAGAAAAAAGCCCACAAGCACAAACCACGCAGACCGTCAAGCACTGCACACCGCTTTCTTTGGTGAATACACTTTTTTCCCCCCCAAAATTGTTCAAGGAACAGCTTCTCCATTTAATAGGTGACAGTAAGGAAGGAAGCAGAGGGAAAGAAGGCCAATTTTGTTTTTGAAAAACATATTTTCCACTCCTCCATGTCTCGTGCCTGAGAGAATCCTGAGTATCCACTATCTAGGAGCAGCTGGCACTCTAGGAGGTGAAGTGCTACAGGAGAGCAGTTAAGCTGTCCACAGGCTCATCTTCTACCCTTGACGTTAGGTGGCTTTTATCTTGCTCCACCTCTGGACTGTAGCAAGTTATGTAGGAAAAAAAAAACAGTAAGAATTCTTTACTTGAATGCAGAAAGCAACATCACTTACTTCTCCTGGATTAACTGGCGCCGTTATTTGGTACCACATCACAGGAAGAAAGATGGAAAACCGCTTTGGAGAAAAAATTAAATAGGCTCTGTAGCAGAAGACACTGATGCACATTGCCAGGGCCGCAGGAGAAGTGTTAAAGACTATAACACTGTTTAGTGTGGTAAGGAGCCATTTATGACTAAAACCTGACCAAACCATTTCTTCTCCAAATGACTCATATTTCTAAAGACAACTTGAGCACTGATGGCTGATGGCCATTCCAGCCAAACAGCCTATATCTCAACGTAACCCAGCCCTTTCAGGGCACAAAACTGAACGTCGAAGCCCTGGGCAGGGGCCTTGGACAACTGCAGACAGCTCTGCAGCTCACTGCATCGGCATGAGAGCARTTCGAGCTCTCCACAACGCAGCCTCAAGTGAGGCATCAGCTTGTTTCCAAAAGTAAATCCAGTGCAAGGTCTCTAGCAGCAGAGGATGTAAATTCAGATTCCTTTAATCACATCTCAACTGCTTTTAAAACCCATGCAGAGAAGTCCAGCAGCAGTGCTTGCAAGGCAGAGAGAATGTCAGGAGTCAGAAAYGCCCGTGACGCAGGTTACACAGCTTCTAGTTTTATTTTCAGCGTTGTCACACAAGTAGTAATCTCCTCTGCTTCTCATTTATCTGGTTCAGTACATCAACAGTGTCTTTGATTAAGGCCTCGAAGATCCCATCTGCCAACTGCATCTTTACACACAGTTCATCCTCGTCGTAATTCACCCACTGTGCTTCTTCCTCATGAAGTTCCTGCACCTTGGAGGGTAGAAAGGAAAAGACAAAACATAAACAAATGTTACAATTCGGTTGCTCTAACATAACGTCCCCAGGAAAAGTTCTAGGAAGAGTCCAAAACAGTCTGGATCTGCTAACAACACAACTGTTTTCATAAAAGGTTGCAGGAAATGCTTTGAATATCAAAACATAGATCTATTAGAGGCAGGTTGCTGCACTGTATGAATATTTCCTACTTASCATCATACCGTTATTTTTAAAGGAGTTCCTATTCCTGCAAAAGATTTTACTTGGAAGAACTCAAGTACTGGGATATAATGAATCATTCCTGACGAACATAATGAACTCCATTAAAAAAGAATACTCGGCAAAACTTTTAATAGCATTTTCGCAAGAATCTTGTTATACTGGGGCATATTTGCAAGAAGCAACTTCAAATGGCTTTTGTACAACAGCATTATAACTCATTTGTATAAAATATACCATGCTTCCCTGGATTTGAGGGCATTATTGCAAAGTGAACTTTGTGCTGATTACTGCTGAAACAACAACACAGGTATTTATTTCCTTCTATTCCCAAAATGCTCCCTGTTTCACTGGTTGCTAGCAATCAGATTCCAATTCCGGTAACAGGCCGGAATACATCATTCATTCAGCAAATAAAGACTTATCAGGCTTTTCTCCAAATCRCATACTCTCCATTTAAACCTAGCGCTGAAATTTTGTTTAGTGGCCACTTCACTTTTACAGATTCTTTCCAASGCTCAAACTTTCTCAAAAGAAGAAAACAGAGGCACAAACCCCACTTGCATTTAAAATACCAGAGAAGATCTGCAGGAAACTGTTCTATTGCTCAGCTACCTCTGTCCATAAATCCCACATGCTGAGCTCCAAAAGAGTCCAAAAGCTACAGCTCCAATATGCTCTTCCTCCCTTTAGTCTGAGGCTCAAGTGCTCAGAAATGTGAGCACTTCTTAAGGGTGACAGCTATAGCTGCAGAATGATGATTCAATAACACCAGCACCGTTGTGTAGGCTCAAGACCATGAGAACCCTATGGGAACTGGCACCGCTTCCAAGACTTTCATATGGCCTCAGTTACACTGAGCTCTCCATCGCACACCTTCTTTCCCTTTCTGTTAAGAGACTTTGGGGAAAGGGGCTGGAAACCTTGTTTGCGAGCAGCTTTGGAAGAGCCCCAGTATGTGCTTGCAGTGTTCTGCRTTATGTAAGAAAGGCAAATGATGCAAACATTCCTCTGGCCCCAGCCCTCACTTCCCATGCTGCTGTCAAAGATGARGCGTAATGGTTGCACTACGCATTKAGAAGAAAGAAACAACAATACTAGTGATGAAAACTGAATGTGCATCCTAGAGGAAAAAGAAKAATAATAAAAAAAAGCTTAAAATGTGAAAGCTAACAGGCAGCAGATACATGGGCACGYGTGTGTGGACATGAATGCCCAAAACAGAAAGTCTGAACTCTTTAAGGAAAAGAGCTACTTGCTCCTTTGCCCTGCTACTTGCTAGCTGCATCCAGTACAGGCTGGTTGCAAATTCTGATAGTGTCTGATCTAAGCAAGTGCGGCATGTCCCAAATTCTGGAAAGAAGAGACTGTGCTGAAAAGAAAGGGTCTCGAAAAGAAGCAGCAGTTGTGGAAAGAAGAGAGTCTGAAAAGAAAAAGTGAAGATTCTCTCTTAGGGTAAGATCCTGGAGACCAGGGAGATGGATGGAGACAAATGCTGGGGGACACCCAGGGACCCTGAGTAGTGATGCCTGAGACTGGTAGCTGCAAGGAGCTGCAAAGGACAAGCCAACATGACATTCTGCCCGACCTTCTCGAGCCAGCAGCAATCTCCATGCTTAGAAGGCAAGCAGAGACYGAGTGAATGCAAGCAAGAGAATGAAATAATCAAGTAGAGCCAGAAAGCTCTGRTATTTGTGGTTCTTCAGTGACCTCCAATGTCCACATCCCCTAGGAGTTGATTCTTTTATCTCACCTGTGACAACTTGGTAAGACAGTTCCTTTCCTCTGCTTAGGAAGGAAAAGATACACGACGAAATACAAGAAAAGGGAGAGGACAAAGTAACTTCATCAAGACAGAGAAAAGTTGGATGTTGGGACAGCAGTAGAAAGAGCAAGGGAGAAAAATATATATCTATTAGTGATTAATTTTCTCTTGCCTCTATCATTCATCTGTCCTACTCTGAGAGACAGACCACAGTTTCCTTTGGCACAAACAAGGACATCTTTGACCATACTTCTGAAAAACTAAAAGAACGCGCAATTTTAGCTGCAGGCAAGTCTTGCTAAGAGTGGATATTCAAAGCGAGTGTGGAAACCATCATGCTGCTTTTGTAGCCCCAGCTGCAGACATCTGAGCTGAGGCCCTTGCAACTACTTTGGGCAACATTTGATATTATTACCATAAAACACAAGCAAGGGAGACACAGTTCGCCTGCATTTGGTGAACATACTGTCTTACATGGAAGTGGGCTTGGCATTGCTTTCAGCACATTCACAATATTTCAGCTCTTGCACATTCTCATGACAAAAACAAAASTGTATGTAGTTGATATCAGGAAGCAAGTTACATTTAAGGAGTCATGTGGGAGGCTGAAAGTAATTAAAATCCAGAAGCAAATCACTGCCCTGGAAGAAGGCCCACAACAAGGGACTAAAGTCCATTTTTACCAGGACTTAACTCTCGGAATATCTGGAAAAATTAAGATGCACTGCCGTGCATATGAGCAGGCTTTGTTTCTTTTGGGTTTAGGTCTGGAAGCCCTCTTCTGTAGCTCCCAAATTAAAGCCAGTCTTGCAGTAGACAGCTTTGCAGGGTTCAGACGGCACAGAAATGTTTTATCCCTTAAATCCAAGGGTCAGAGCGTGAGATACATTTCAGCAGTCTTTCAGCAGGCTTCTCAAACGGGAGGCACAGGGGGGAGAGAAAACACTCTTGCTAGTACCTGAATCTAAAGGAGACAGGAGGGGGTTCCCTTRTAGTTTAAAGAGGTTCTGAAAGGGGAACACAGCAATGACATACCCCAAATGCAGCACCTCAACTGGTGTGCACATGTGAGATTTTCTCACGAAGCAGAGACAGAATACACAAGATAAAGGTAACACCACTAAAGAAAGAAGAACACACAGGAAGAAAAAAGAAGTAAACATCTAAATGTTTTAAAATTTATTTCAGGCATTTCACAAATGTGAATATCCTACACATGTGTGCTGAAAGCCAAGATTTGCTGAAAATGTTAAGAATAGCTGGAGCAGCTATCCGACTGATCATAGAGCTTCTGTTAAAAAATTCCTTTATAAAGGCTTTCTGAGGAGAATGACGTCTGATCCAAGTTAACATTCGAGTTTTCCAGTGCTACAAAAAAGGAGCAAAAGGTGAGTTTTTTGTCACTATCAAAAAAAACCTTACTAACAATGATGTTGAGGTAAGTGGCTGCCAATTTGGAAACAGAGAAATCTATCCAGCTACCTAGGATTTTAAAGAGACTTTAATAAAAAGGTACACCATCTTCTTAGGTTTTCAGTCAGAAAACCTGACTTGCGGTTAAGTTACAGCCCAAATTCTGTAGCAGTGCCACTGGGACAGCCCTATTCCTAAAGCATGGCACGTGGCAGGTTTCACAGATATTCCCAGCCTTCGGCTAAATTTTATTACCATACTCTTGTAAGAACAAAATAAGATGAAACCATTAAACTATTTACTAGAGCAAACCAGTCAGAGCTACGTGAATCTTTGATGTCTGAGTCTATAAACAAATTGCAGACTGGGTTGTCTCAACTTACTTTGTCCCACTGTGCAAATCTTCAAACTCATTTCACCTAAAGCACTTGGGATAATTTCAGCTGGAACAAATTGTTCCAGTGGGGAAACTTTCTTCCTGGGTTTCCCTCACAGAAATTAGGAGTAGATGTCTTAAATCAGTACACAAGCATAATGGTTGTACTATTAGTTCTCTCAGGGATCTAAATATAATAACTACTTTTTTTTTTTTTTTTTTGTGCATGCTGTAACAGTCTCCATATTTCCCAATCAAGCACCCTAGGACATGCAAGTCCTTTCTGAAAACATTTTATTTACATACACTTCAAGTCAAACCCCTTAGAAAAATGTCTGTGTCAGCAACCTTCTATTGATGAGCTATTAAAAGCCCATGCAAGCCATGGCTGGAAGTTACTTWCGTGTGGAACCAATTTCAGGTACAATTAAGTGAAACACGATGTTAATGACAGCTCATGTTCCCAAGCAGAACCTTCACTATCATTATGTCCAATAAAGGTATTAATCATCCTGTAACACAACCTACCAAGTAACTTGCAAGACGTAATATAACAATCAGACCTATCTATCTAATTTTTACTGAAAGCATCTCTCCCCAGTGACAGATTCATTCACTAGTTAGTCTAAGCATTACAGGAGTAGAAGTCTTGTTCAYTGCTTAAACCTTTCCATTAAGAACTCATGTACATATTGTATTCTGTAGGTAACATGGTCGAATATTGAAAATGTGATCATATAYTTCAATATGGAGCCAATATCTGATTGTTTGATACATAAACAATATTTGGCAATATTTCTTATTTTCAACCACTGACCAGTATATGATCGACTCTGTCCCGTTTCTTTCGTCCAAATTTCATCATCTTCTGCCAGTCTGTTTTGTGATTAGGTTCCTTCCTCAAGTTGAACAACTTCAGCACTTCAGCTGCAATAAAGCTCTACAGAACAGAAAAGATGACTTGTTATCATATTTAAACAAGAAATGAATTGTATGCACAGAGTACCTGCCTTGAAACTCAGGTTATGGAATGTTTCAGTTTAGTCAAGGAACGTAAAGTGCATGGAAAAGATTTTCAGTGGAAGTCTTTGATGTAGCATTATGTAAGTAGAACAATTATTAAACACAGAAGTGGAGAAAAAAAGAAATAATAAAAAAAAAAAAGCAACACCCTTTGCTGCAGCAGTGCTGAGAACAATTTTCATGGGAGGACATTAGAGAAAAGTAGGTGGGAGTCTGGTATCTTTCCTGCCTTGTGCTCCTGCTCTCCCCTTCTCTCCTCCCTCTGATATCTTAAAAGTTTCAGGGGGAGAGAAGGGGAAGGAAGATGGAGATAGTATTTCTGAGTTTCTAAGAGCTAAAATGTATCTTGAGCAACTTAATGAGAATTTAATCCAAGAAAACATCTTCAGAAGCAGCAGTACAGCTGGGAGTTTCCATTTATGTCCTGATAAGCTTTATGGAAGTGCTTTCTTTTCCCATAATGTCCAGTTCTGCAAGCTGAACTTTGCTCCAGTCAGGCTCTAGCTTTTTAGTATTCTGTCTTTTCTTGAACAACACCATCGGCAACAGGAGACCTAATTCTGGTTTGCCAAATACAGCAGTGCCCTCACCAGCCAGCCTGTGGCTGCATCTCAGCAAATCCCACTGTTCTTTGCAAGGTTGTCTCTGAGCATAAAATTCACCTCTTTCCCTTTGGCCCAATCCTGCAATTCAATTTATGCCAATATAGGGAGCTCCACTGAAATCTGCTAAAGCAGCTGTCTGTCAGGATAACAGTTTTAYACAGACAACCAAGGATCTTTCTACTAGTTCTTCTTAGAGGGCTATGGTTCAAAAGCAACYAGTGTCATGCAAGAAGAGAGGAGGGCAAATCTGTTGAGTAAAAAGGGTCATTTTTTTATAAATTTGCTTCCTACTGATTCCTGTTTATCATCTCATTTCTCAACTCATATTTTATGGGATACACTTTTTTTAGCCCTCAGGCAGGTGACGATACTCGATTTTTCATCTTACCTCCCCTACAAAAGAAAGATTTCCTACCTTGATTTCATCCAGATCATTTGGATCCTTTACTCGGCGAAAGTAAGCAGAGGCAACTCTACATGGYTTCATCCAAACAGGCTGATTTAGATTAGGATCCTCAGCAAAGATTTCCCCAAAGATTTCTTTTGTTAAGTCAAATACGGCCTTAACAAAGAAAGTAGTAAAATTAAAGAATTCTGTTGCTCAGAACAAAAAACATTCAAAGGGCAAGTACAGAAAGCCTTAAGATTGTACCTTTTTATACACTTGTTTGTTTACCATCTCCACGTCCTGCTCTTTGGTGGTATYGCTAAGATCCATAGGAGAGCTGAAAGGCTGAAGATCATGACCCAACTCTTTGAGTTTCCAGAGTTCCTCAGCGGCTGCATGTACCATACCTTCTACTTCCACTGCAGTATAAGGGACTGCCAAAGGCTCCTCGCAAGGCTTTGTTGGGACTTTCTGTGGTTCTACCTTGGCCAGCACTGCTGGGTCTTCAGCTTGCTTCTGCTGGACTTTATGGGAATTCAAGCCATAGTCCTCAAACCAGTCTTGATCTTCCCCCAGCACACTCAGGAATTCCCGATTGAGCTCCAGCTCTGCCAGTTTCTTAGCAAGCTCTTCCTGACCACTGGCACCAAATACGGGGCTCTCCTGGGGATCAAGAGTAACAGAGTAAACATTAAAGTGGTGCCACGCTGTTACCTATCAGACATTCGACAAAACTAGATTTCTGTATGCACTACTGATATAACTGGCAATATATACATAAATGCTTTACCRTAATTCTCTCAATGACAATAGATAACCACAATAAAATTAGAAATGCACAACTCAAACACCTGTGTTTTCTTCCACTCCTGATCAATGTTTTCAGAGGGTCCCTCTAGTCTGTGTTCCTCCTCCGTCTGTCCTAACCTTTAATCACGTATAAAAGGTTGAGTAGTTTAAAATTCTCTTTTATTTTGCTTACCAACAATCTCAGTCTGCTCTAATCAACAGCCTAAAAGCCTTTAGCAGGTGATGGCTGTTTCAGTGACTGAGCCAAGGTTCATATTGGTGAAAAGAGCTGATATTTTCTGTAATAATAATATATTGAGATCAATGGCAGAGCAATGAGGTTTACTGGGATCTTCAGCAGGGAGGCCAAGTCTCTACCTGTATCATTAATGGCCGCTCTGAGAAAGACTGAACTTCCACTACTCATGATATATTAGTGCAGTGGATAGAGCAGTCTGACAACTTAACGATCTCTACTACAATTAATTATGTTAGAGAATGATTACTTCATACAGGGAGTAGGCAGAGAAGTTTACAGTCCATCACATCCACATATTTTTAGAACAAAAAATGGATGTAAGGATGAAATACAAATTGAACATGTGAGCAGAATGTTCCCTGCATTAAATAATTTTCACTTTCTCATGGGCTAAAATGTCTTTCATACAACTCAAGAGCTAACAAAACAAGCCATGAAATAGGATTCCTGCAAGAACACGTACGTACACACAGACACACATTCTTCACATCAAGAAATACAACTTCGGAGAAAAAAAATGGTGCCACACTCCATTCTTCAGATTCATCATTAATCAAATGAATTATCAACTCTTAAAAGATAACTGCTACTCACTGGTCTGGGRCACATGTCTGGGGAGGAAAGTTCTTCTCTTTCATCTTCTAAATCAGAACTTAGAAAAAAGTTATTCAGGCCATCAGGAATCAGCTCTTTCACATGCTGGGCTGAGGTACTGGGATCCTCTTTCACATCACAGAGCTCTTGGTTGCTAAGTTGGATTTTCTCATTCCTGGCCTTCTTTATTTGCTGTAGCTGATTGACTGTGTCTTTCACAAAATCTCTGAGGAGACTGTCTGTCAACAAACTGACCTTTTCTAGTTGTATTTTTGTCCTTTCTTCCTCTTTAAATGGCAGTCGAAGCTGGGCTTCTAACTGGTTCTTCTCTTTTGTCAACAAATCCAGAAGTGGAGTTGAAGGCTTCTCCAGAATTTCAGGAGAGAGATCATCTAACTTTTCAGCACATTCTTCCCCTAAAGTCTTTTGCCTCTCCAGTTTTTCAGAAAGAAAATCGGAGATGTCTTCCAAATACTGAGCAGTGGAAGTCTTCTCCATGACACCAGAAATGGGAGGAGCAAGGCATGCCTCTCCTTTTGCAGCATGCTTGAGGTAATCCACCACAGATTGTTCTTGGGCAAGCGACTCAGTAGCTAAAGATACCTCCTTTATGTTGCTTGCCTCAGACAAAGARTCTCCATCTATCCTTTCCCCAGCTGAGGCTCCTAAAACAGTTGTGTCTGCAGGACCTTTATCCTGAGAATATTTTTCTCTTGTATCTCTTTTCTGCATTCCTTCCTCTTTGCCAGGTTTAGAACTTTCTTCACCTTTCTGCTTGGCTGTGTGTTGCTTGTCCAGCCTATCATCAAAAAATGAGTCTTCATCCTTCTTTGTTTCTAAATGGCTATCAATGCTTTCTGGAATATGAGAGAGTTTTTGAGGAGGAGCAAAAATGCCATGTTTTTCTTTGCAATCAAAATACTTTATACCGTCATAAGTTCCATTATTGTTTCCTTCTGGTTTATCCAACTCCACACCAGCCCAAAACCCTTTGGCAAACTCGGTCAGACCTTTGAAACGCAATGTTCCAGGTTGAACTTTGCTCACAAGAACCCTATCTCCAATACTGAAATTTAGCAAGCTATCTGTTTCTTCTAGAATTGAAGCAGAGGCCCATGGTGGTGATTCAGTAGTGGCCTGTTCTTTCTCCACATCTCCATATTCATTATTTTTTAGAAAATCTGTAGGTGATTTAAGTTCTAATAATCTCTCTGAATGCATGCTGCCAGAGAGCGATAGAGATCTGTCACTGAGGCACTCACTGATTTCACCATCACTGCCCAGACTGGTGGACCTGCTTCTGTCAGTTGGTGCATGCTGTGACTGCTCTCTCAGGGACGGAGAATCCTCTTTTGGGGAGAGAAGTGACACTTCTAAGTCATCTCTGTWGTTGTTTTCCACAGGTGTGTCTTCAACTGATGCTTCTTTTATGGAGAAGGATACTTCAAAATCTTCAGAGTACGATTGCTCTTTTTGTGTAAAGGCTTGTTCTGAAACCAGATAACCTTTTTCCTCAGCCRATTTGCTCAGTTGGTGAGAAGATTCTTCTACACTTTGTCCAATTCTAGTGTCTTTGTCTGTCAGTTTCTGGTCTAAGATTTCWTCTGTGCCATGAAGGCTTTCCTCAGTCAAGCCAGAAGGTTCCTTCTGAAACTGTTCGTCTTCAGAAAAGAGGACTTTCTTTGGAAGGATGTCCAGTGAGCTCTCCTGCTCTTTATCTAACAGCAACATGACATCAGAATTCTCCAAAGGCTTATCAGGAAACTCTTCAAGCTCATATTCTTCTGATTTTATGTTCTCTATGTCTTCCTGTATCTCAGATTTATGACTGAAGATAGTCTCATCACTAGATGTATTTACCATATTGTTCACAGAYTCATGAGATATCTTGGTAATGTCTTTTATATCTTTGAGAAGAGGCAATGAGGATACATTATCTGAGGAATCACCAGATTCTGCTCTGGACCTCTTTGTTGACTTCAAAATCAAGGATGATGTTTGAGAACGTTCTTCTGCAAGAAGATCTACTGCAGTCACCTTCTTGGAGTGCACAGGCACAGATCTCTCAGTTCTTGATGATGCAGTATCTTGAAGAAAAAAGTGAAACATAGCAGATTGTATAGCCCGCATTGTCTTATGGAAAACTGCAATCACAAGCAAACACACACAAGCAAACACATATGGAAACACGTATTTTTTAGGATGGCCAATGGATATGGGCAACATTCTTTCATTTCCAGAGCTCTAGGACTTTCTTACCATTTCTGTCCCTGCACTGGTATWTGTTTGGAAGTCATAATAAAAACAAGCAGATTAAAATGGCAGATAATGTTTAGATAATGATTAGCAGAAAATCTTTTTGAAGTATCTGAAAAATATCTAGTATTAAATACCTATCCTTAAGGCATTCATTATTTTGGTTTCCTTAAGCAGAATTTTCTCAAATGATAAAGGTACAGGAAACACAGAAAGGCAAAATTGTTGTGATTAGGGTTTCACATAAAGCTCAGCAAGAACAATATTAAATAGCGAATATTCAGGCAATAGCAAAAAAAAGCCTACTGAACAGAAATAATAAAGCATGGACAAAAAGCCATCCATCTATTGTAGTTTTAGTTTTAATTATATTATAGATATAGAATCTTCAATCAACAAGGGTTTGGATTTTTCTCACTGGAGAATCCCTTAAAAAGAAGGGAGCCAAGTACTGTTACGTTTCAGAATTTTTTAAAGGGGGAGTGAAATGCCGTAATTTAAAAAAACACCATCCCTGAAATACTGGAAGGGTAAATATGGAAGAGTAAAAAATATATATCTTTTGTACTCTGATTTATGAAGTCTTCATGCTCCTTTAAAACCCCTTCTTGAATCAAGAAGGAAAGTTTAAAGATTAAAACATTCACCTGAGATCTGTAGCACTAGTATTTCCTATTACATACCCCCATGCTCCGCAATGGATTCCAAAGATGCTCTGGATCTCTCTGTTTCAGTCAGTGATTTCCAATTCTTTGCTGTCTCAGGTCTAAAGATGAAAAGTTGAAAAATTACTTCCAGTGAATCATGGTTGCAATAGACTTATTTATTTATTTTAAGATAAGAATGTAAATACAAGGACCTATTATTATAAYACCACCCAATGATAATAGAGTGCACCATATTAAGAAAATAAAGGGAATCTCAAAAACAGGGATAGAGTACAGAGAAGGATTTGGCAAGTCCTGGAACGGGCCACTTTCTAAATGTTAATCACAAACTTTTGCCTTTTGGCAGTTAAAAAGAAAATAAAACAGTAATTTTTATTTTTACTTAAGTGCACTAAAATCGTACCATCTGCTGGGAGAAATGAAACACCTGGAAAATATTATAAATTGCAGAAATTTGTTGAATTATCTACAACATGTAAAATCTAAAGTAGATTTAAGTTGCGAATGTGAATAGTTTGCTTCACACAGTGCATCAGGYAGGATGGGTGACCAAAATGGAAGAAATTTCTTCATGTCAGGAGCCCACAGTACCATTTAGCACATATTTACAGAATTAAATTGCTATTGAAAAGTAATTTTCGAGAAGAGGAGATGAATGATAGGGCAAGACAGAAGTGAGATGCATATGATGGTAGTGGCAGTGCATCTATCTGTTTTGGGCCTGATGAGACCAGCAGATAGGACGCAGATATCATCCAGTGATTTGAAGAGAACAGCAGTTACTAGGTTTCCTTGCAGCAAAGGCTTCTGCTAAAACAGCACTCTGGCATTTCAAAATAACCCCAGTAAAAAGAAAAAGAAAACCTGGCTACCTATGGAGCGGTGGTGCCTTGATCTTGGGTTTTTCAATAGCCGAAGACAGAGTTTTAATCTGAGGTTTGGCYGTGGGCGATGTCTCCAGATCTTGGCTCAATTCTGCCTCTGTCTTCTTGATGAACTCATCATATGTCTAAGCATGAAAAACAAGTAGGGTTGTTAATCTATTGAGAGGTAACTACTGTTTAGCAAACAAAGTCTATGAAATGAAAACAGCACAGCCTCAACTATTTGAAGGGCACTATTTTTATGTAAAGCAACACATTTAACTTCTTAAAGCTCCACAGTTGTAAGTTGTTCTTCAAAGTAAAACACTAAAACTTTCAGATTCACATTAGCACTACTCTTTAATCTCAGATAGCTTACTAACGTGTAAAAACTGACTGAACATTGTTAGAGTCCCATTAAGGCTATAAAATAGAAAAGAAATAACATTTTTTGCCTTGGGGACTTGGTTCGCTACTGAATGTGGTTAAATGGGCAGAATACACCACACTCCTGCCACAGTGAATCCCTTAGAGATGTTGTATGATATCCTGTCAGCAACAACCATAATATAATGATTTACCCAAGACTAACAATCTGATTTTTACTTTGCCTTCCTTTCCCCTGTTTCTAACCTCTAGTTGCTTGATCAAACTGGCCTCCTGGGCTTTCAGTCTCTCCTTTTGTCTTTTCTTCTGTTCCTTTTTCAGTTGATAAACGACAGATTTCCTTTTTCGAAGTTCATCCTTCAGGGCCATGATCCGGCCTTCAATGTCACTCTGGTCAGATGTGGTTTCTGAAAAAAGTTTAATGTTAGTTTTTAAATAACTTACACAAGACAGATCAGTGTTACTTAAAGGTAATGAATAGTCATTTAGCAAATAAATAACTTTGTAAATGYAATGCACTGCCCAAATGAAATATGAAAGAATTTAATTTCAGCAAATTAAACTCAACATATTAAGGCTTCTAAAGTTAAATCCCAAATTCATAACACCACTCATTATTTATTCTTCATTCTTCCCTACCCGCCTGATTACATCCACATGCTTCTCATTTTAAACTTATACCATTATACAGCAAACTAAAATCCTGGTCCCACACTTGCGCTGCCACAAATAAATTCACAAAACTCTTCAAAATATTTATCTCACATAGTCTTACTCAAAGTTCCTTCCTGGGGCTGATGTCCCCATTACTTTTCAATATCAGCCAACTCCTAATTGAAGTATCCATGCTGATTTGCTTTTCTGACACRCAGTATTTTCTATGCTGTTTTCCAGACCAAAGAGCTTAAAATGCTCATAAGCCCACCAGCTTCTTTGAAACATCTAAGTCAGTCAGTCACCATGACTATCTGGTGGTGGACATTTTGCAGGAACAGCAGGACATTTTGCTCTCATTTTATAAAGCATTTTACAGTCTCATTTTACAAAGCAACARAGAGACATAATGAAGGATTTCATCAACTACAACCAGCAAATACAATCAAACTACTGTATTCTTTTTCCACTAACATCTGTTGTTAACTATTTAGGGAATTAAGAAAAACAAGGAAGAAAAGAAGGGAATCTCACTTGCTAATCAGGAGTGCTTTATGACATTACCGTAATTAACAACTCCTCCTGAATGGTAAGTGACCACTACATAATTATAGCTTTTAGTGATCAAGTCACAGGGGAAAGATCTGCATACGCTTTCATCTCGGTTGATCTTGTCTGTGCACGTATCAGGGCTAACATAGCAACSACTTGGTTACTATGAAGCTTGGAAGATTTGTCTCCTTACAACGAAATGATTTATTGGGAAACCAGMACCATCCTGGTCCACCTTCCTCTTCTTGATACATTTACCTGGTGTTTGAAATGATCAAAGACTGCAAACACTTTATTTTGAAAGTTTATTTTCATCACCACTGTTGCCTCTTAACTTTTCCTCATGGTTTCTTTGTGTGATTTCTCAGTTAGGACTAGAAGATAACTTGATAATGTTGCTGAACACTTACCTGTGTTGCAAAGTGCCCTACGGACAAAATGTCAATACAAAAATACTACTTTTACTGGACTTAACTACATATTACCCTAGAAACTACATAAAAGATTATTAAGTTGGCTATACCAGTCACTAGAAAGACTGGAAATGTAGATATACTAGCAAGAAAAAAAGAAAAATAAAAAGAAAGAGAGAGAGGGAACGAGAGAGGGAGAGAGAGAGCGCGCACGTGAGCTGGAAGAGAATGCAAACTCATCTGCTAATGATAAGTATTTTATGATGCTATCACACATTGGAGTACAAGATRTTTTCATACACTGGAGTACAAGTTGTTTTAGAAGATGAAAGTACAGAAGTCTCTTCAAAACAGACTATACAGTTTAACACAGTTTAATGTATGACTACATGGAATGGATGGCAGTGACTCCTCAAGAGTGTGTTCAAGCAAGTCCTGGAAGCCACATGACTAAATCTGGAAGAGCACATCAGGAAAAGAATCTCTCTGTACTAATCCATTTGTAATTTTTTTTTCCTTCTTGTTTGTTGCAATCTGAATATTGAATCAATACAGAATCAATCTGAATACTAAGTTAAAAAATTTGTGGTGTGAGACCACACAGTAGTTCTTATATTTTATCACTCAAAATCAAATCTTAGGCCCTGTTTTATTGCACACAATTTTAATCCTCTTTCAAAAATAAAGACAGAATCACTTCCTTAGGGGCTTCAATTTGACAATCTGATCAAAATGACAGGTCATGCACACACATTACTGAAGTTCTTTTCCCCGATGCCTAGGAGAAAACCTTTTGGTCATAGCACCAATGGAGATTTAGGACACAAAGAAGTAAGAAATGTTCAGCAGTTTTGCAAGACCCAACCTGACACACCTAAAACATATTTTTTTCTCATGATCCACTGTCTCGCAAGGTAGACTGTCCTGTTTGTGGACACAAAGCTTCTGCACACGTACTGMAGGGTCCCATTAGATTGGCACAAAGCAGCCCAGGTCCAAATGACTTGATCGTAYAGTCACGGTAAAAGAACTATACTACTTGGGGAGCCAGGTTTTGTTCAGAAGGAGGACAATCATGTTTATATGCTGCTGAATCATCTTTTTTCTTAAAATAAGTGGGATGGAGCTAACCTGGCATATTTACATTCTAAAAACATCTTGCCTCTCAGCTCTTACCTTCTTCATACCTCTTTGCAGGAAACTAAATTGTTTTCTTAAAAAAAAAGAAAAAAAAAAAAAGAAAAAAAAGTCTTCCTAAGCTTAACAGATTAAATAACATCTAGGGAAAACACCCTCACAGAAGCTCCAAATCTGGCAATTTCCAGGAATTTGTTTCCCTGCACTCTAACCTAGGTATTTGTGTTAAGCCTACTCATAAAAAAAAAAAAAAAAAAGATAAATTGCAGTTTAAACTGCAATTTAAAAGCAGATATTAAACTTACCTGATTGTGTCATAGATAAAGATTCATCAGACCAGCTGTGAGATATCTGATGAGACTTCACAACTGCACGTAGCTGCCCTCCAACTCTGTGGCTGCTTTTGCTGGAATCTTGCTTTGATATAGACACACYGCTTTTAGGAGGAGACTATTTGAGAATAAAAAGGACAAATAAGTAACTAATCGTAAAGCTCAGTTTGAAAGCAGGGGATTGTTTTCACCATGAGMTAACTACTAGGAAAGAACATAGCCTGACTAGAGAACTTGCTATAGGTAATAATACRTAGCTAAACACCTTAAAAGCTTATCTTTTAAGATATTTAAAAAGTGAGTTAATTGGGTTAAGATATCTAAGAAGCAGGTTTATTTAAAAACTCACTTGGACGCAATTCTGTGCCTCTAGGTGACTCTGCGTGTGCAGGGGGGTTGGACTAGATGACCTCTAGAGGTCCCTTCCAACCTTAAGGATTCTATGATTCTATGATCTTAGTTTCTTGGACAGCAAAACAAAAAATACCAAAACAGTCAAATACCCAGAAGAACAAGAGCTAATTGCTTGTTTTGAGTCTTGATTTCAGTAAACCTTAAACTAGYCTACTACCAAGTGAACTGAAATGCTTCTGACTCATAGGTATTCAAAACAGTTGATGTAATCATATTTGGTAACAACTAAGGCAATAAAATCTCCTTTTAAATATACCTGTGAAACCAATTGGACCCCTCTACAGAAAAAGTGCATGACGCCATTTTAAATAACTACAAAAAATAYGGCCCTATTTTTTTGTAAGTAGGCCAAAAAAAAAGTAAATTTTCTTTCATTAAGCTAAAATGTTGCTTAGTGGATCAATACTATAACATAAGCCTTTCATACTCCTTGAACACAACTTCTAGAAGGAATGTACATAATGGTAACAAGCTAGCCCACAGCTGATTCACACCAGTAAGCTGGTTCAGTGTTCCACCACTTCATACCACATACCTAYGTGACACACGTGAAGTATTTTGCAAGACTGCCCACAAATTTAACCACCTAAACTCTATGCTGAAACACTTTTTTAAGACTTAAAGAATACATCTCACCACAATTTTTATCCATAATACTGTAAAATATCATTGCAAAACACAGGGAATAGTTTAATCTCTGCCTAGACAATTAGAATAGCTACATTTCTTATGTTTTATGATAGCTATTTACAAGGTTAAGAATATACACAGCATAAACAGCTCACTCACAAGTTTGCCAGGAGAGGTAGAGGACTTGATGTCTTCAGAATAGGCCATTTCTTCTGTAACTGTATGATGATTTGGGCTCTCTGACTGCCCGTGGCCCATGGTCTCTGATGGGACAGACTCAGCAGCCGGACTGCCGAGCTCTTCTGGGACAGAGCTTTCACTGTTGAGGTAAGAGCAAGAAGGCACTGGAGACTCCTCTTCACTCGCTGTTTCTGAGATTGAATAATGAGAAGGAAAAAGCAGAGCATATGAAAAGCTTGCACTGACATACATGCAGCTAATAGTATTGAGATTTCAAGGCAACTGTTGTCTGCAAGTAAAGTAATAACTGCTACTAGCATGTGTCTGATAGGCATTTTTTCACTTGYGTAGATACCTACAGGTGAATATTCAGAAAGAACAGGCACATTTACCAGAGAACTATGATACACAGTGATTTCTGGATGCTTAAAACAAAATGCTTTACAGGATATTCTAAAATTTTCCACACAATAGGTTCCAAAAAAGATCATTAGGGAAACCTGTTCTTCCAGCTGACCATCCAGTAGAAAGAGTCACTAATTATTAYGAAGAAGTTACAGTGCAGCATATAACCTGCAAAGAAGATTTTGAATTTAGAAGTGATTGCTTCCTTTACGGTAGCTGCAGAAAACATTTTAATAGTATGATTTCATCATGAGTCCGTCAACTGGCAATAAGCAAAATAATAATCTGGGTTTTCCATGCTCCTGTTTATTAAATTCTGCAGGACATGGAACATTGTTGAAGCAGCCATGGAGAACAAGTCAATGAACTTCAGTCACTGCATTAACAACAGAGGTAGAGGGAAGCTGGAAGCAAAATCAAGGAATTCAAAACAACTTTAAACTTTTGGAAATGCAAACAACAAAGGGAAAGCAGCCTCTGATGGTAACAGTAATAAGGCTACCAGGAGAGGGACACAACAGTGCTGCAGTAGAAAAGGGTTTTAATGGCTAAGTTGAAATCAAATTATTTTTGTTATTTTGTTTTAAAAAGATAAACATATGCTTTCATTTGTAGAAACACCTAGTGCATCTATAATGCACTGCACACCTCAGAGGATAGACAGTAAAGGAGGAACACACATAAAACTGAGTTTTACAATAGAGTTAAAAAGAACCAAGCAGAAACAGCAGAGGGCGAAAATCAAAGATTCTGRGAGCATCCAGAAAGAACAAGCCCCACAAAAACACCCACAGAAAAAAAAAAAGGGAAAGAAGTACAAAAACCAGGCAATAGTTGGTGCCAGATTATGTTTTACTCCTTGCATTTACATCAGTTCCCCCTCCTTGCTCTTTCTAGTATTTATTAGCACACACATCCTTGCTATTTATTACCTTTGGGCTCTGYTCTCTGATCCCCCAGTTCTTTCTTGGCTGCTTTGGGCTTCAGCTCTTTGTCCCAGGCAGCTAGAGCCTGTTTTTCTATGCGCCGTATTTCTGCTTCCTCCGCATCTAGGCGGCGCTTCCACTCCAACAGCTCCTCTGCGTGTTGGCGGCGCTGCATCAGCTTCTGCTCCCGCTTGGTTAGGAACCTGGTACACAGAGTAGAAAGCAGGGGAAAAGGAGTCAGCCACAGGCAAAAGTGCCAAGAGCCAGATACTCTCTTGCCATAATTCCCAGAATTTCAGCTGTTCAAATTGCTCTCCAGGATAACATMCACGTTAACTAACATTTCCCAGAATTCTGATGTGCTGATTAAAAAAAAAAAAATCTACATATAAACACCTACATATAAAGCAGACAAGAGAGATTCTTTGCAGTAAAAAACATCCACAGAATGTTACAACAGTAGGAAAAAGAGACACTACTGCCTCATAAAATTTCTCAATGACTTTTTCTTCTTACAAGAAAAAAAATTAATCAAGTGCTAGAATATCACATCGCCACTCATTCCATAGTTTTAATTCCCTTATCCTTTTCAGAGATTATTTTTGCACCAGGTCTCTGAAGATAAGCTTAAGTTCGGTCCACTAGAGAAAAATCAAGTTTTACAATATTCTTCACTCTCCACTTTAAACAACGTAAGCACACTGCTTGTGTGTGAAGGATCCAAAACTTAACATCATTGAAAGTGCTATGCACTATTCACTCAAATGACCAGTGTAAGTTCCCAATTTCAGGAYGTGAAAAAGTACCTGTGGCATTAAACTGGAACCCTCAAGAAAGCAGTAACTATTTGAAAAAAGAAGCTTTCCCTGTAGTTTATTGCAAAGACAGAGAAAAGATTGTAGCCCTAACTATTCCACAGATCTTTCCAAATATATGACGCTAACATTCTGAGAGTCCTCCTGAGTTACCAGAGTTTTTAATCTTTCTTCCTCTGAAGACAATCTAGATGGATCTTCCCTCCAGCAGGTTGTCTGCTGACAGCATCAAGAGAAAAAGATGTCGGGCTGTTTTTTTCCAGGTACTAGCAGATATGGATGATAGTTTAAGACTGGCAATAGATTAAAAGTAAAGCTCACGCCGAAAGTTAGCAGCTTTTTTCCTTTGGGACAAAGAATTCTCAAGCGATCCATGAAACCTCGGAAACGTCAAAATTCACAAAGAACTTTGCAATTACAAACAGTTTGTGTGTAGATACTCATTTTCTGCCCTCCCTCCCCTTTTTTTTTTTTTTTGACCGATAGCAAGTCTGGTGTTATTTTTAAATATTGATATTGTTCTATATATTAAACTTGGAAGATGGCATTTAACTTTAAGATAATAACTGGGAGTTCAGTATTATTCACACAAACTTCCTTTAACATATTGGGTCTACGGACTAGTTTAAATCAACTTATTAAATTTCCTTAATTTAAATTCTGAGTATGCCAGAAAAATCACTCTGAAAATATATGGTTTGCAGCTAGAGAGAGAGAGAGCTCCTGATTAGTACAGAAGCTATGGTGCAAATGTCTTTATAATTCGGAATTTTCAAGCCAACCCAAACACTTAGCATCTATGTTTTTAGTCTCAAAGCAGTTTTTTTTTTTTTTAACTTTACATGTGCTTTTTAATCTTCTGTGTTTCAGAGACCCTTTTATGCATAGAGACTGACAAGGCCAATTGGCTAATCCACAGGTCTCACCCGCTGAGAGATCATCTCTTGATTGCCCTCCTAGTGCTTTTTCTATTCCCTGGAGAAGTGATCTGGCAGTTTAACAGAAAGGTAAAGATTCAGATGTCTACTTCAAGACACATACAAATAAGACGAAGAACAGACAGGATATGAAGGTAAAAGTTTCAGCAGCTAGTAAGATATCTGGAATGTGGCCACTATTCTCTTTCCTAGAGTCAAGACAAGAATGGATGAAAAACAGAAATATCTTGTAGACTTTCTGGAATACCTGTCACCTKTCAGGTGGCAATGAGTTCTATGGCCTTGTCTGTGACATTATTGCTTTCTACAGAGAGGCAACGCTGCCTCCCCTTGGCAAAAATCAACAGATTAAACATCAGAGACTAAATTAGCAACAATAGTCATAGTTGTCTGTGTTTTGTCTTTCCCCAGTACTAACAGATTTTTCAATTCCTGGGTTCAGTTGCACAACTCCAATGAGTTGAGCAGCTCATATGCGTGGAATGTGTTATAGATGCCAATTCTACAATAATGACCTCAATGCGCAAGGCAACCTTTTCTTCTTCTGTCACCAGCTATTCACTTCGCCAGAACCTCTGGGTCTTCATGGTTGACCATATCTTGAAGAGGAGAGTCTAACTGTACTGAAAGTCAAGGGAAAGACTAAAATAATTGGATTTGAAAGAATAAAGCTTCTCAACACAATGTCAAACGAATTAGATGGGAAGACCACAATATGAAGGAGAATTAACTAAATAAGCATATAACTAAATACTATGCAAAGACTAATAAGGAAATCAGCAGTCTGTTAAAAGAAATGTTTATAGCAAAGAAAGGTTTAAAAGCTTGATCTATAAAAAAGGAAGGGATTAAAGCAACACGGCTAAAGACGCAGACTCTTTTATTACCTTGGGGTTTAATGGCCAGGACCACAAGGCAGCACACATGCTACATGAGTATTCACTACACTCTAGAGGGTTCCAGTTGAACACCAAGGGTACACAACCATCCTCAACAGCGGGGCGGTTCCAAGGGAAATATCCAAACACACATCTAGCAGGATGCAAGGCAGAAAAGCCGGGGAGTGAGGAGGAAGCAGCAGCACTTACATCATCCTGATTTACAGACTTTTGACTATTTCTCTGGTGCTAACGTTACATGTTCTATCCACCCCATTCCAAAATGTTAGGAAAAGAGACCGCAGACCAAGATGGCCCAGTTGCAGAGCTAGAAGTATTAACCTGGTGCTCTCGACTTTATTTATACTGCATGTACACTCAASGTACACTGGCTTTAAGCCCAAACTGGACAATTCAGTGACTATTCTGAAGCAACAACAAAACAGTGGGAACAAAGCGAACTGAACTGTCATTTCGAGTGCAGTAGCAATAATAAGAAATTAACCTGGAAACAGTGACTAAAGTTGGTCAAAAATGTTTGCTGGTGAGGAACCTCTTGACTTTTTTTAGGTCTGAACAGAGCATGCTCTATCAAAGAGTCCATCACTTGAGAAAGGTAGTTACCTGACCAATTGGTTGTAGATATACAGCTGGAATTTGGGGTGGAGGTTGGGAAAACAGACACTGAGAGAGGCCCAGTGGTGAGACGTAAAGACAGAGAAGAAGTAGTGAACAGGAGAGCAGTGTCTACAAAATAAGGAGGAAGAGTTTAAAACCAAGATAGCAAAAGACAGAAAGAATGAGAAAAGGATAGCATCTAGCAAAGAACTTTAAAATTAATTGCGTTTGACATTGTATACTTATTACCTAACATCCTGAAGCAGAAAAACTATATATTATTATGTAGAAGGCAATAGAATATATACACTTATGCATAGTCTATTCAACTTTTATTTTCCTGTTAAATAGAGGCATGCCACCTTCAACCATATTTTTTCCTCACATCTTGGAGGGAGCTGTTTTACTCYGATGCAAACTTCCACATACACTTGTTAAGAGATCTCAACCTGACCATTTTGCAGCCCTTGCTATTCCAGCCCTCAACAGAGAATATTATTAGCATTAAAAAGCACGYTGGTTTTGTGATATGAACAACTTTGTTAGCCTGAAATCTTAGACACATTTTCCTTCACCAGGCCAAACCCGAATCAAATTATTTCCCCAAAGGGAAGCCCCAGTAAAAGAGCAATAAAGAAATAAATAAATAGCTTCTAARGAGTGAGCAATTGCAGGGAAAGACCAAGACAGAAGCAGATTTCTGGTCACTACTGACTCCCTCTTGGAACTGTCATACATTGACTCTTTCATTTGAGGTATGAACTGCAGACAGGTAACATCTGYTTTTAAAAAAATCTACATGACTATGCTTAAACTGGCATTTGCTCAAGAAGGACTGCTTTAACTTATTCCTAACGAATGACCATATTTAAAGAAAGATAACATGCTTCATAAAGTTGTGTATCACRAAGCATAAAGAAAAGCAAAAGAAAACAAGCAGTTAATCAGTTCATCTACTGCGCAGATTATCATTAAGCTGCATATGCATGAGAAGCAAGGGAAAAGGGATTAATTCTCTTTGACAGAGCATGCTACTGTTCACATGCAGGCTACAAGGATTCACAGATTAAACCTTTCACTCCCCTTTTAGCAGAAGAGAGATATTAAAGCTGTCTCATAAGGAAGGATGTGAAAGGATTTTCCCTTTGCCAGGGAGTACAGAAGACCCAGCCCAGCAGGGCTTGCTGTCTTCCAACATACTTCACCATTCAGCTTCTTTCCTTGTGCAATATGCAGAGACAGCTTCCTATTCTTACATTCCAAATGAACAATATCTTACTGTATTTCACTATTCTTGCGCCTTATAAATAAGTACCTAAAAAGATACCAAGTTGGCGCTCCTGAAAAACAAAATGAAATCCCCCAAAACTCCCATTACAAAAAAAAGGCAGAAAACGTGTGCAAAAGCAATGCAATCAGGAAGATCAAGTTCCAGAGAATCAAGTTCCAGGATTGCAGGAAGGTGAGCAAGTATGTAAATAAATAAAGTAACTAYAAGGATACTGAATACTTTCTGCCTGGTACTGTTCTCTGTAATAGTGAAGACAACTAATATACTAGTATGTTAGTCTTTCTGGAAACACATCTGCTGCTTAGCAATGAAGAAACAAGGAAAAAATAAAAGATTTCAAAACCAGTATTGACAAAAATGTTCATTACAGGTTTGAATAGGGAAAGAYTATGCAACTAGAACCATTTTTATCTTCTTTTCTCTTTTTCTATCACTTTTTAAAAAAATCTTTATCAAAACYGGGTACGTAGTTATGGGAAAGGCACTTCCCAACAGACTACAAGGAACTAGGGTGTTAAGGAGTCACGGACAGCTCTTCTTTACAAGTCTTTACAGCCTGTAATGCTTTTTTTTTGGATGCTACCTTCAAACTTAAAAAAAAAAAATTATAAAGATCATCTACGTGGATCAATATGTAGTGATCAAACTTAGTAACCAAATTAAAAAAAAATTAAAAAAAGTCTCAAACAAAAACTTCAAGATTCGGAACCATTGAGTACATGCTGGTAAAGCACTTGCAATGTTCAAAGCAGACAAATCAAAATGTACTCAGAAAAGAAGCAGAAACCATTTCTTCTGTTCAAAACAATTCAATGGATGACATCAACAAATTCTATCTTAAGTTTTCAGGCCCAGGAGATGAATTTATACTTGATTATTTCCTTTGAAGAGAAAGAGTTGCTCTCATTTTTTTTTCCCCCCTCTCTCCTCTCCAGTATGTGCACCTCTTGGGACAAAAGGAAAGGTCTTATTAACTGTCTTCAGTCATCCACACACCACCTTCGTTCATTACCCAAATACTTACAGAACTCATCTCTAGCTGATTTTAAGGCAACAGGAATTGAAATTCAGCAGTTGGATACAAGGCAGAGCTTGTGCGCTCAACAAGCTGACTGTGAATCAGATCTCAAAATCAGTTACTAATTTTCCCTACAAACATGACTACAACTATTAATAACCTATGCTTCAATCCAAGACAGAAACAGACACAGTAATTCCAAGGCATCACTCATTTTAATTCTCTAAATTAAAAAGTGCCAATACAAAGTACAGACGGCACTGACTGTCTAACTTAAGGTCTATGATTGCAAGTCGTACTTTGACAAGATGCACCATCAAGCTGTACCATTCAAATCCTTGTATGCACAAATGTCAATCTTTTAAATTTAAGTGTTTTTATGGAATCTATCAAGTCCAGAAAACATTGAAATTGCCCTTTCCAAACAGTCTTGTGCATGTATCATGGACCACACAGCATGCCAGCTAACAAGGTTCGAATGTCAATACTCATGCAAGTAGAGTAGCCCCTAAAATATTATCCTCAAAAATAATTAAATCATTTTAATGCATCTAACCAGCTCTTTTTCAGGCAAGCCAGACTTGCGAGTTAAAATTTATGTTTGAGAGTTAAAACTTATATGCCAGTGTAGATCAAAGTATTTATATATGCGTGATATAAACTGCTCTAGTCTTTCTTATTTGTGCAGATAGATGATGGCAAAAAAATGAACTTCTCTGTTAAAACAGCAAATAAATTTTGTAAAAGAAAAGAAAAATAGAATTAGTTACTTTTCATCCATTCTGCTGCGCATTTTTTTAAGCTTCTCCATGATGCTACTAGTCTCACTGCTGGAAACTGAGACTGGGGAAGGAGTGCGTGTTTCCGCATCTGTTGGAAGAGGGCTAGAAGCATTGCTCTGTTTGATGTCATCTTCACTGGGAAGTTCCTGCAATGTATGTTAAAAAACAATTAAATTCAACTGTTGGAGTAAAAATAGTCTATTATCTTTTTTTTTTTCATTGTCTGAATTTATTACACTTTTCAGAGATTATATCAAATAATACCTCAGATAAATCTGTCTACCTGCAGATCTCCAATGAACTAACTTCATACTCCAACACTAACTTAGCACTCCAACTTAATTTCTATTTTACACACAGCTTTTTACTACTTCCTTTATTTTCTTCCATTATTTAAGTCTCCACTGGTTCTGAACTGTATCCAGAACCAAAAACCTCCCCCAAGAATGCGAACACTAAGCCACACACAGAGCGGAAATCTGGTTTGTTTTGTGTGTGTGTGTTATTTTTATTTATTTTTAAGAGCTTATGTTTTAATTCTTTAGCATCCAACAGGGCCATACTTAAAATGAGTTAAAGCATTCTTTCCTACACAACCCTTATTCCCACTTATCAGCAAGTATATTCCAACTTTTCATGGTAAAAAAATCCAATTCCCAAAGGCCCAAACTTTTCAAGAATCGGAGCCTGAAAGAGCTGATTGTCCAGAGAAGTWATACACCCAAAGTCACTAGCTGAGTTTGAGGATTAAAAAACCAACACCTACTGCTTGGTTAAAATAAAATATCCATTCTAAAGCTTCTCCAAGAACATTTCCTTAAACTATGTTCTAAAGACATTAAACAGATGAAAATGCTGAAATGCAGAGGATGAGAGAGTCTGAGGAAAAAGAAATTTATAGTTCAGTGATAGGTTCAGATTAGTAGCTTCACATTCCTATAAACACTGAAGTCAAATATCAGCTGCAGAACCAAAAGAGGGAAGAGTCCCAATTCTATACYGACACTTACCAGCTTGTTTTCTCCTGCAGACTTCAGTTTTTCTTGCAGTTTCATTGTAGTTTGATGGATTTTTTCTATTTCCGCCTGCTGTTTAAGAATCAGCAGCCTCTCTTTCCGAGCAGCCTTGTTGGCTTCCTGAAGATGCTTAATTTCTGCCTTTTATGTAGAGAGTAAACAGAATAACTGTAGTGACAAAGAGCTCAGACACATTTTACGCCTGCCACTGCCTGTACAGCTGCATTTGTTAGTTTATCACATAATTTCAATAACTTTAGCCTGCAACTTCAATAGCAGACACAGAAGATTTAATTAACACATCTGAACTTCACTAGTGACACTACTGATAAAACGCCACTGAAATACAAATAAAACATATTAGAAAGAAATATTACCAGCTTTCTACTCAAAACGCCCAGCAGTCTTTTCAATACTTTTACAACCTCTAAAATATTTGGTCATCACACAGTGTTTTCTACATTTTTTCCTACATGGCACTGGTTACCTTTTCCTGCTGTAACTTCAGCAACAGGTTACGCTTTAACTTTTTTATAGGAGGCATCTTATCGTCTTCTCCCTTGTCTCGCAAGTGCCTGCAAATAAAAAGGGAGAAGGGATTAAATAAGAAGGGGGATGGGGGGGAAAGGYTGTACACAGATAATGTACAACAAGGTTTTTAATAATAATATTATTAATAATACAGTATTTTATATGAATGGACAGAAGTGCTGCAAARGCAGCTTGCTCTTCATTTGAGAAGACAGAAGAATGGACCCTTGGGGCACTGCCTCACAATCCTTTGTCGAGGCCACAATGAAAAACAGCTAGAAAAAAAACGTCTGGTGGACAGAGGTTTTCTCCTACAGTAAGTCACCAATTTGCAAGAAGCGGAAAATACCACTGATTAAATCAGGCAACTTCTATCCAGTAGCATCAGTAGATATTTCTACTGGAATTTCACAAAAAGAATACGGAAGGTTGAAAAAAAATCTTTAGGGACGTCACATATGCAGRTTGACAAAATTTGGCTTAAGTCAATTAAGATGATCTTGGATCATCACCACTTCTACATTTTCCAGGGTTAAGACCTTTAAAGTGAGGAACTACACTCTCTTTGACTGATAACACAAATCTCTCTCAACTGAATTCTTTTTACCTAATCATATCTGATGTAAATGGCAAAGTACAATTTATGTTCTGAAAAATTACGTTCTTTTCRAGTGACAATAGTTGTATATATTGTAAGTATCAGAAGATGAGCTCATTTACTGAAGCTTAACAGAGGGGAAAGAGCAGGAACAAAATCCACAAAAATAAACAAATGAATTAATAAACACATAGAATCAAGCTGAAGCACAAGAAAATGACCAGTGAGCATACTGGCATAAGCTCAGCATATATATAACAAGGCATATTCAGAGCTCTCTTACTTCTTCTGGTGTTCCAGCCAGGCGAGTTCAGCCTTGGTCTTCTCCTTCAAAGCTTTTTCCCTGAGCCGAAGCAGTGAGGAATGATGAGCTGCTCGCATTTCTTCCTCTTTCATGTACTGCCTTACCATCTCCATGGTAAACTTAGAAAAACTATCTTGCCCCCCTGAGAATGGCATGCTTAGCTCCTGGAAGGCAAGACAGACTCAGCATGATTTGATAATACAGGAATTACAGAGTTTTTAAAAATTATGTGTATAAGTATGTGCATGCATATACATATATATTTTTATATATGTACACATATATTTTTATATATGTATACTGATCACACTGAATATACACACTGCCATGCAGCATGATTCATACCACTCCCAAAGAGGAGAAGAGAAATCTGAAGCCTGCAAACACAACTAACCCAACGGCTTGCTTTAAGCTCACCAGCTTGAGCGTCTCAGGCCAATTTATTTACCCTAACTACAATCACTTGCCCTACCTTGATAGATGACAGAGCTTCTTTTTCCGGGCAGGCTTCCTCATCAGAATCCCGACTACCCCGTTTCTTTTCCAGGTTAATTCTGCGATGACTCTCAGAGGGCAGCAAAGACCGAAAAGACTTTTCCTCAATTTCATCCTCTGTCATAGACTCATCAAATTTCAGAGAATACTCTGTTGCAATTGAAGCAGAATCTGAAGATGAAATCAGAGAAGTGGTTTTATTCTCAGGTATGTACCAAAAGGCTGTGCAACTCTGCTTCATCTCAGGAAAGGTGTAAAAGGGGAGAGGATGACTAACCTAATGCAGAAAAACGGGAGCTTCTGAGCAGAGCTTTTTCCTTTTTGAGAAGAGCTGAATTTTGAGTTAAGAGGATATAATGAAATATCACTATTCAGCTAACAAAGACATAATGAAGTTCTTTATACAAATATAAAGGTATACCATCCCATTGGGATGGGATGTGCCATTCTCTGCTACCACTTAAGAGGCCAGCAATCTACCTGGGGCTCAGCTTCCTTCACATGTACTGCCTCATTTATTTCAGAGGACAATTCCAAAACACGACTCCCTCCTTCCCTGCCTTAACATCTCTAGATTCGCCACGGACCAAATTATTTAYGTACCTGGGCCTGTTCAGCCTGAAGAAGAGGAGGCTGAGGGGGGACCTGATCAGTGTCTTTAAGTACCTCAAGGGAGGYAGTGWGRAGGAGGGGSCGGCCTCTTTTCAGTGGTGGCCAGCGACAGGACTAGAGGAAACGGCCACAAGCTGAGGCACCAAAAGTTCCACAGGAACTTAAGGAAATATTTCCTGACTGTGAGRGTGACAGAGCCCTGGAACAGGCTGCCCAGAGAGGTTGTGGAGTCTCCTTCTCTGGAGATCTTGAAAACCCGCTTGGATGCAGCCCTGTGCCACGTGCTCTGGGTGACCCTGCGTGAGCAGGGGGTTGGACTAGATGACCTCCGAGGTCCCTTCCAACCTTAACCACTCTCTGATCTCTCTAACCTTTATCATCTGGCAGCGACAAAACACTATCGCTCGGCAAGGAGTCATCCACAGCAGCACAAGCCTGCTCCTCAATACAGCTACTGGTCTTCTCACGCCGGGAAAGCTTCTTCTCGTTCTCCTTAGGAGATGGGACTGAAGGGCTCTCCTGGCGGCTGCTGGTACTACTGTTTCACCAAGAAATAACATAAAACACACACATACACATATATATGTATGTATATACAGACAAATATACACACATGCATGCATATAAAACAAAAACCCCACAAGTATAGTACTTCAGACATTTCAAAATATTTAGTTTACATTACTACTGTACATATTGACTGCCAACATCCTGGCAGTAATCAATACTTAGGTTTTGCTGGGTGAGTTTTTTTGTTGATGTTGTTTTTGTTGGGGAGGTGGGGGTGTGTGGGTTTTTTTTTTTTTTTAAATTGAGAAGCCTTGAAGTGGACACTATGCTCAGTCTCCCAAGTGTTCAATAGGGTGGAATAAGCACTTCCCTTGACCAGCTCACTATTCTTGCTAACATAGCTCGGTAAGACGGTAAGAAAGGAGGTGTGGAATTCTTAGATTCCTACGTTATGAAACAGAAAAACATTAAACAAATACAGCAAATATAAATCTGAAAATATTAACCCACAGTACATAATTATGCTGTGGCAGTTTAGCAGGATTTTACAGTTATATACAAAGCAAATTCTAGTAGGAATATAAACCTTTGAGCTTTAGAACATAGGAAAAGCTTCACCTGCAGAAGGTTTAAAATCAACTTTAGTTTAATATAGACTTTTCCTCTTTAAACAAAAAAGAACACCTTAAAGAAGCGTCTCATTATTCCTTTGTRTTTTTAAATTTATTTCCTCTTTATAGCAGAAATAAAATGTGTGATCATATCTCTTCTTACCTCTGATCATGAATTTTTGATCTTGAGGATTCTGAGTAACTATCAAACACTGGTGAGTATGTTTGCTTTGAGTCACTTTTCTCCTCTTTACTCTGTGAAATGGCACCAGACACAGATTTCCTGAAAAAGGGAAGTGTTTGGGCTGAATCTGCATGGTCTTAGAACAAAGAATAATAATTTCTATTTTTTCCCTATCAGCTTACTAGAAGAAATAAATTTCTGAAAAGGCCACTTAAGGCTTAGACTAGTTAAATAAAACCACAAAATGTTTAGAGCATCTTTTTCTTCTTTTTTATAAACAGTTTCACTAAATAAGTATCTCGTGCTTGGGATATACCATTATGGGCAGAAAGATGCCATCTAAGTTCTTCTTAAATTCTCACTTCTTACTACACCTTATGATTTTCATAAGGCAGGAGAAGCAAAGCCAAACAGACCCTAGACCCCCCTCYTCAAGATGAGAAATACATTAGAAAATACCTGTTTGCATCAGCTCGTGCTCTCAGCTGCTTTATGAACTCCATGTGATGCTGCCGCTGGTGGTCAAACAAGGTTGTCATTGGAGCAGCTGGAGCATTGACAGGGTCTGAGGTTTGGGCTAACTCTGTCATCTGAGTGTGAAAAAAAAAAAAACCAAAATGAGAAAGAATGCAACAAACTCTTTCAGGGAGCTTATTCAGGGAGCTCCTCTTTCAGGGAGCTTATTGATTTATTCAATAGATGAGTGAAACACATGGTTTTGACATTGTTTATAATTACATATGTGTAAATTTGTTGGTAAGAGGTGCATACTGTGCTGCATATACGATGTATACATATACGGCATATACAGTGTATATATATGGTATTATCCATGTGAAACTACAGACATGCGAAAGATTTATTGCTCCTTAACACACCATTCTGATCACCTAYCTGAATTCTGCTAACTAGAATGACTTCCACATAGGAACACATCCTATGAGCTACAACTTATTTTTAAAAATCTGCCAGAAACAATTATTTTTCATATTTTTTTTATTATATGACATCCACTGACTAGAAACATGACAGAAAACTTTAAAAAATCACAGCATATTGTAACACTATTTTAAAAAGCCTCAGATTTTACTAATTTTGCTCTTGTTCAAATGTCTGCACCTTCAAGAGCAGGGAACCAAAAGGTGAGGTGGTGTTAGCAGTAATGACGTGTTTTCAAAGAACTTCAAATATACATGTTAAGTTTTTCTTTTTTTTTTCCTTTTCCTCTTTAAGGCATGTAATTTTCCAACATACAGATCAGTTATGTTTAATTCGACTGTCTGTATGCATGGCTCACTGTTTCCCTTTCCTTCCCTTCCCTTATATAAAAAAGCTTATATAAAAGCATGTTATATTATCTCTTTTGCATAAGATAAACAGATATCTAATTGAAACCACTGCATAAAATGAACTCCCTTCCTTTATATATGAGAAACTACATGGTACATCCCAAAAGATATCACACACACTGGTGACCGGCACGTCCATTGCTGTGCTCCACTTAAATGGGCATTTATTCTAATGGCCCACAAGTCACTTCTGAAAATGGCTATAAACTCTACCCTGCTAGTCCATCGTGACTGACTAGGTCATTCTCTGGAACCTTCCCACMATCTCCTCTTATTCTTTAACTCAAACTTAAATCAAGACAAGAAATTAAAACTCCTCACTGATAAATAAATAAATAGGTATCTTGACTCTGTCCCTGTTTCTTAATTTACTTTTACTCATTTTGACTTCCTCAGTGACATTTCTTTGTCTTTCTCTATCCAAGTCTATCCACTCTATCCACTCTGTCTCCTACCAGCAATACTRCCTCAAATGTCCGAGTTTCTCTGTTCCACCAGCATAAATCATTCTCGTCTATTTGAGAATTATTTAAACTTCATGTATTTGGTAAACCCCAGATGCACTAAATTCATGCTCTACAATTGTAATTTCTGATAAAATCACCTTGAAGAACTGCTAAMATGTGCCAGTGTGTAAGCTGCAAAGAAACATCACTCTGTACTCATATCCATCAATCGGCCTCCTGCACACCATCTAATAACCCAACTTCATAGTCACTGAGAGTCCAAAATTATGACAAAGCAAAAGAATTTTGCTTATTGTGCTTCTTACCTGTGTGAAGTGGCTGCTACATGTTGGGAATAGCAAGTATATTTAATAACTGAAAATAATTGTATACCAAATTGAGAATGAAGAGAAACTCTGAAAGAGAATATTTTAAACTCTGGACCAAAGGTAGAGCTCTGATGAAGGGTTTTTTGCTTGTTTGTTTGTTGGTTTTAGCTATTCCCTTTCTCCGTCTAAAGGAATCAAATTTCCAGCTTTCCTTCTTTCCCAATTCAAATGCATACAAAGCAGATACAGGATCAATCCCTGATAGAACATTTACAAATTACACATTCTATGCTTACTGTCATCAATTTGTCCTTGAAGAACAAATTTCTGAATCGTTTATTAACTGGAAGAATGTGAGAATAATGAACAGGAATCTAACTCTGACAACTGACTTCTTTCTAAGCTGTGATGCCAGAAAAGCTCTTTTTAAGTTTTATCATTTTTCATGGTGTGAAGGTAAAGCCACACGAAACAGAAAATAATCTAGAGGAATAACAGTGTTTGAGTAATACTGAAAACAGAAGAGTGTCTCCTATCACACAGGATCTTACCTCACGGATCTGGCGAGCTGCATCTGTAGTAAGAAGTGCAGCTTCTACCTGCTTGGCTACAATCTTGCACGTGCTTTCTTGCATTATTTCTACAGCCTCTTGCCGTGCTTGAACCAGTTGTTGTAGTGACTCTGCATGGACCTGTGCAGAAAAAAACAGCTAAGCAAGCTCTTCACAATTCTCTAGCTAGCAAGTACAGTTTTATTTCTCACAATCTAAAAAAAAAAAAAGTTTGAAAATTGTTCCTTAAGGGCCTTTTTCAGATGCAATAAACACCTTCACTACTTCTATACGTTCAAAGTCTTCGCTATTTCTGTACGTTCACAGCTTCACATTAAGAATATTGAGAGGTTGGATTTATTTACAGCATTTTGTCTTTTATACATTCCACRTATTTTGAAGAGCAGCATTATCTGAGCTGCCTTCTGCCTTACCTCTTCCAGTTGCCTCTGGCTTTCTAAAGCTTCTTGTTCTGCCTTTAGTTTCAGAAGAGCCAAGTCCCGTTCATGGCGCTGCTGCTTTGCCTACAGATTAAGGAAATRAGTTTTAATATCAGAAGCTAAATGCAAAAATCCTTTCATCTCATCCTCTGTATGCAGCTACGTTTGAGAGAGAGAGATCTCCTCCAGTGGTGCCTCTTCTGCTAAAGTCAAGTTTTCAACCTACCTCCCGATTATCTCCCTTTTAAAATAGGCACATACCTCATCTGCTGCCACTTCAGTGTGGAAACAAAGATGATTTAGGAGATCAATTAATTCTACTTTAAGTTAGAACACAAAATCTTGTCAGAAGGAAATTTTGCCCCAAAATACCTTTTGCATTGAGTAAGACAAAAGATCATGCCTGAACAATTACACTGCACTGCATCAGGATCCAGCTCCAGACTTGCTAATTAGTTATGTTCTAGTTTTACTGAAGTGCCCAGCCACAATCGTGATTTCAGCTAATGGTGACATATTTTCCTATCCCACTATTTCTTCAACACCAGTAAGAAAAATAACACGAGACTGCAATCCAAACGAAATGACACCATCAGAGATCCATCTCCCATTAAGATTTCTCTGCATCTCTAACGAAACTAYTAGCTATCTAATCTGATTCACTTTCTTGCAAAATATAAAGCAGGAAGGTTAAGTCAAGGAAATACTTTCCCATTACCTTCAGAATCTGAGCCAAAGACACACTCTCCTGCTGGGCAAGCGATATGCCTCGTACTCTTTCCACATCCGAAAGCTGCTGCATCGACCCCTCAATAGCACTAAGGTAGTTCAGCTCTGCTGAGAAGCGATGCTGAAGCCCAGCAGGGGAGAAGCGCATACACCCTGAAGGGGAAGACTTAGTGGTCAGTCTCCACAGGCCTCGCTGCAACGAAGAGCAAATATACAACAAAACTACTCACCGCTTGCCGAAGCTGCCCCTGCTCCTGGTCTGCTCATTCCCAGACTCGGGTCAGAGAAGGTTGTGTGAGGTTTCAGCCCTGGAGCTGGACTTGGGGAGAAGCCAGCAGGTGACTTGGCTCTTTCCCCTGTTTTGCTTACTGAATCAAACTGCAGCAATTTTTGGGAGCCTGGAGATGGGGAAGAGCTTGGTGTCTTTGGGGATCTTCCCTTGTCTGAGAAGCTGACGACAAAACCAAGAAAAAGAAAGGACTCAGTACTCTCAAGTGCTGGCATTTGATAAGAGTTCAAAGGAATAATCTATTTCTTCTGCACATAAACACTAAAACAAGTCTATGCCACTAAAACAAGTCTATGCAAAAGGTCTGTTCTTTTACAGTTTACACAGGTTCAGTCTGCATTTAAGAAATGGTCTCATGACAATCTCATTTACAAGTTTTACACTTGTAACCCATGTTGAAACCAAGTTACTAGTGTCCTGTTTTCCCGCACAGTATTAAACATAGTTGGCATACAGATACAAATAATAACAGAAACAAAAGATAACAGATTATTTGCATCCGATTTGTTCCAATCCAAGAAAATCATTGCTGGATGTAGTAAAATGTGTGGCAGTAATAAATATGGGTAAGAAAAYCTCCCTCGTATAAAAAACACTGTTATTAGTGAAAAATAACACAAAATTTAGTTTCCACTTTATGAAACTTTCACTAAGAGAAAAGAGGGATCTGAGGTAAGCAGCTTGGTCCACAGTTTGGGGTCTTAAAAAGACATTTTGCTATACTTGGCACCTCTCAGTAGGTCAAAAGGAGCTTTTGAACTTAACATTGGATATCAGCACAGGTCGCTGAAGTAAGTCAACACCTTAGGATCATTCTATATCCATAAAGAATGAGGGAAAGACCATTTGCATTATTTGCTGTTTTTTGGGGAAGAAAATGAAAACGCAACTGAGCATATTTCACAACTGTGCATACACAAAGACATAACCATTTTTTGGATAATGCAGCACAGCACTACCAAGACTCAGTCCCAGACGGTTCACATTACCTCATCAGGGAGTGCGCAGACAAATTTTCTAATGTGCTATCAGTATCTGGGGCCTGCTCAAGATCCTGATTAGAAATTCTGTTACTAGATAAGGACCTCTTGGCCTGGTGGGATCCCCGCTCCAGTTCAGATGGCATTTTCTCTTCTTCCACTGGAAAGTGGTGAGATTTTCCATTGCAAGATTCCAATCCTAAAAATCAAAAAGAAAGACAAAGTTCATGTTTGGTATTCTACGTATGAATATTTTAGCCATCGGGAGCCACAAAACAAATAAGAAGACTACTTTTTTTTTCCATTTAATAATGTCTCTGAGTAAACCCAGTAAGAAAAAAAAAAATGCAACTCAGACAATCTCCTACAGAGATGAACTCAATCATATTCACTTGTAGAGATGCAGGATAAGATAACAAAATATCACTTTCATTTCTTAAATAATGAAAATCAGAATAAAGCCTACCTTTATTTTTAAGAGAATTTTAAGAAAGTAGTAACAAAGCATTGTGAATGCCTAATCTTACATTTCTCTCACAGATCTTAAAGCTATCTTTTCCCTTACGTTATTCATTATTTAAATATTAAGTGTCGYAAATCCCAATTTTCATCACTTTTTCGCAATATACAAGCTACCATAGAAGAGTATTTATTAATGTGTGCATGTAAATGTAAMCTCTGTGATCTAGAGATGAAGCAAGTAAGCCTGTCCCCTTTGTAAAGGTGGCCATAGCTCTGATTGCTCAAAAGCCTATTGGAATAAAGTTACTAATTGGTTAGAAGGCTGGTTAAAAAAGGAACATTTTTCAATAATGTTAATAACCTTCTGCCCATCTGTTTTTGGATGACTTGTTTACAATCAGAGACAAATTACGATAGACTTGAAAAAGAGAGAACACGGTAGCTCACCAGATTCACCCACTCAGTTGAAATAAGAGTTAACACCAAAAAGAGGGCAACTAGTCAGGGCTCTGTCCAGTCAAGTTTCAAATATATCTAAGGATGGAGATCTCAACCCTTCTGGGACTCTGTCCAATGTCTGACTACCTGCATTATGAATTTTTTTACCTACCTTTTGACTGGAATCTCTCCTGTTGTAGTTCTTGTTTACTGCCTCTTGTCTTATCCCTACCCATCTCCAAGACGGGCCTGGTTTCACATCTGGATTCTCCAGTCAGGTAGTTGAAGCAAACTCACTCACTCAAGGCTTTAATCCTATGCAGCGAGCTGCACCACTCTAGCCTGCACAGTGTCTGCCTCACTGCATCACAGAATCATGGAATCAGAATTTCAGTCACAAAAGTTCATTGGAAGTTTGCTACAGATTCCTTCTACAGAACTTCTGCTAAACGTTGGTCATCTAAGCCAGGACTGTGTCCAAACAGCTTTTGAGCATCTCCAAGGAAGGAGACTTCACAATCTCTCTGGGTAACTCGTTTCAGTGCTCTGTTATCCTCACAGTAARTAAGTTCTTCCTTATGTTTGGAGAGAACTTCTTGTGTTTCGGTTTGTGCTCACTGCCTCTTGTCCTGGCAGTGTCMCGGGCACTACTGAGAAGAGCCTGGCCCCATCATCTTTATGCTCTCTCTTTAGATACTTAAACACATTGAAAATCTCCCTCAGTTCTCACGGCTGAAGAGCCCTAGCTCTCTCAGCCTTTTCTTCATCATAGTAGTCCCCAATGCATTTGCTCCAGTAGCTCCATGTCCTTCTTGTACTGGGAGCCCAGAACTGGACACAGCACTCAAGATGTGGCTTTGCCAGGGCTGAGGGTGAGAACCACCTTTCTTGACTATTCCTCCTGCACCCCTGGATACCATTGGCCTCCCTGGCCAAAAGAGCATCCTGTTGGCTCARGGTCAATCTGTAGTCCACCAGGTTTCTTCAGAGAGCTGCTCTCCAGCAGGGCAGCCCTCAGGCTGTCCTGGTGCCTGGGGTTACTCCTCCCTACGTGTAGGACCCTGCACTTGTCTTTGTGGAAGTTTATGAGGTTCCTCTCTGCCCTTCTCCAGCCTGCCAAGGGCTCTCTGAATGGTAGCACAGTGCTCTGGTGCACCAGCCACTCCTCTCAGCTTTGTATCATCAGCCAACTTGCTGACYGTGAACTCAGTCCCTTCAGCCAGGTCACTGGTCCAAGACCCAGCACTGAACTCTAGAGGTCAACCTTGCTTTCTTACTGGGGAGTCCAAAATCAAAAATATCTCTCGAGATGTGGCCTCATCAGGGCTGAATGGAAATGGAACAACCACTTTATGTTGGCCTGCATTAGAAGCTGCTCACTTTAAGTCAGTTGTCATCACTACAAGGGCATACAGCTGACTCGCCTTCACTTTGACGTTCAGAAGAACGTTAGGACACTCAATGTCCACGTAAGGACTCTTTCATCGTAAACTGCCCTGCAGTATTCACTAATTTTGGCTGCAACACTGACTGGAGAAACTAAACAGCTTGTGCAATCAGAGAACAACTGCTGCAGACATGTTTGCTCCTTCCTTTTAAATGGGAAGTGACAGACATTTTTCAAAGCGTGTTAAAGAGCCAAAAAAATCCTCACATCAGTATGAGATTATGGTTTCTGGATAAGCAGAAAGACTGCAACTACTATGACAAAAAAAAAAAAAAAAAAGCCCAAATACTCTTCAAAACCGCAAACATCCTGCAGCTAAGTATTGCACTTACGTTTCTTTTTCCCTCTCCTTTTGGAGGAGGCAGATGTGCGAGAAGATGCTGCAGACCGCGGTCCCGATGAGTGTTGGGATGCAAGCTCTACAGAACGGGGCTTATGRGGAGACTTCCTATGGGAAATTTCTTCCTGAATGCTTGAATTGCTGCTGCCAGCAACACTGAAAAGCAATACACGAAGAGTGATTAACTAAATATGTCCAATTTCCATTGYTTCATCAAAACTAAGAGAGATGGACTAYAGCTACACCAAATAAGTCTTATTATAAAGCCATCATCAAAAGTATTGATTTTGAAATTAAAAATGGTAACAAGACATTAAGAGGTTTGACCAAAAATTCAACATACTGAAATGTACTTCTTATACTATAAGGTAATAGGAGATGGATAATAAACAACCTTCCAGATGCAAWCTAATGGTTATTTGATTACAGACTTGGACTAAACCAAAACGACTCCAAAAACTTGCCTTTCATTTTATTTTTTTTTTTTACAGGCTATGGACACCTGATAATATCAATAAATTTACAGAAAGATGAATGGTTTTCAGTAAAGAGTTCTAAAATAATTAAAAAAGGGGAGTCCGGGTAATGCATTATATCYGGGGTAACACAAACAAACATCAAAAGCTTAACCAGAAAGAAAGCTTTTTTTGCAGCTTATTCAACACACAAGAACGGTTTTTATCTTCCTCTCTTCTGAAGTAAAAATATAAAACAAACACAATATCTGTGGCATACAAAATATGGAAATATATCTCATTCAAAAAAGTAGTTTTAAGAAATTTAATAAGCTGCTAACAAATTGGAAACTGTAGGATTTATAGTCATCTTAGTTAAGAGAAAAGGTTTTAAAACTCCCTACATAAACTTTACATGCCCATTACAAAGCACTTACTGAAACCTTAACCACAATTCCAGAGTTTTTACAATGTATCAAGTACTGAAGTTATTATTTTAACACTTACAGATCTTATTCCTTTCATGATTTTGCAAAGACTAACCAATGGGGATTTTAACAGCTACAAAGGTTGGAGAAGTGATTTTCACCTGATTACAAAGCTACCTGCCACATTAATTAACCCAAAACACCTATCAAGAGCAACTGATACTAGCCTTTGTTTCCAAGCCATGCTGCTTGATACTTTAAGGGTCACCAGTATGATGCAGCAGAACAGAAAATATGTCCAACAGAAACAAGCRTTGCATTAATTCTCTCAGAAACTCTGGATGCTGATTTCTGCGAGGAGGCTGAAATACAGTTACCTGAGGTCCTGTGCAATCTTTTTGTCTGTCAAAGTGCTACTTCCCTGCGACGAGGCAAAATCRTCTTCGTAAGAAACGATGCTCTCTGGAGGGCTGACTGCAGGGAGCAACGGCCGCAGCAGGGCGCACGCTCCACTCGGCCTCTCATCAAACACTGCAATGTGGTCAAAGAGAGGRAAAAGACCAAAAAAAAAAAAATTAGATGCAATTTGCACCAAACAGATGGTAAAGTTGTAGAAATTAAAAAATTTCCAATCACTCTGAGTTACAAAGATTTTTTGAAATGAAAACAGCAGCAGAATATTAGTACAGACCTCCTATGCCAGCTTTAATATCGAATAACAAGCACAGCCTTCCTCATCTGTGAAAGAGTAGAGGCTACTTCATTAGCTAAGCTAACAAACATATTTTTGAACTGCATGGCACTTGAAAGTAGAACTTTCTGCAGAAAACRTAAATGAAGTCATCTTTATAAAAAAATAAATTAATAACATGAACACAGGAAGCCTAATCTCAACTATTTTGTGTTTCTGTGATATAAATTAACTTATTGAAAAAGACTCCTTCTCAAAACGTGGAATTCAAGGCAAGAGAAACAGTATTCATAAAATGAAGAAATAATTCTGAATAAAAAAGAAAAGCAAACAAAACATCCTGTATCAAATAAAACATTAAAATGAGCAATTAATGCTTGAAATGTGCTCATTTAAGGAAGAAATATTTCCTATTGATTTACCAAAACCTTATCCTCTCAAAAATCAAATAGCTGCTGAAGCTACTGAAGTTCACGAGCAGTGAACACCTCACACAGTTCACAGAGGCATTATCAAATAACTCATATGAATAAAAACGCAAAGGAAAAGCACTCAGCTTTCAGCCACAGCAAAAGTTACACGCAGGTTCAGCACAAACTGTGTGTAAAGAGATTCAGGACACACATAAATTTCATCCTTCTGCCTTAAATGAAAGACAAGATGGGATGTTATTGCAGATGATTGGGAATTCTTACAGAGTAGGAAGCTGCATGCTCTCAAAAACAGGGTCTCTTCTTCCTAGTGGCTCCATTTATCCCCACAATAACAAAAAAGAAACTGAAAGTCAAAAATGGCAGGACTACATCTCACCAAAAATGTCTTTCAGGTATTTCTTTAAACACTTACAAGCTAGAAGCCAGGAAGATGGTCTGAAAGGTGCTAGACTGAGAAAAAAAAAAATACAAGGATGGTATTTGTACAGAGTTGAGGTAAACACAACGTGGAGAGACACAGTTAAGTGACTTTAGGACAAGAAAAGTCTTGGCAGATTTCTACAAATGAAATCATATGGGGAAGCCAGGCATCACAAAAACACCAATTTCCAAACCCAACCTGGGCAATTTAGTATAAAACTTTGGATAACTGTAAATTTTGCATTCATATCTGAGTAACTGCAGGTTAACTTAATACATTTAATKTGCATTAAATGTTTTATTATTCTAGATGTATCACAGACATAGAACTGGCCCAGATGTACCAATTCCATTTTTATCATTAATAGTGCCCAAAAAATGGGGCAGCTACCAATATGGAATTATATACAGCAGTCTAACATAAAAATAATCTTCCTCCAAAAGAAGGGATTTTCTTTTTAGGGAAAAAAAAAGGAAAAAAAAATCAGGGAATCATTCATTATTCAAGAGTTATGTAAAGAAGTCTTATGTAGATTTATTCCCCATCTGTGATTCATGACAGCTTGTTCTTTTTCACTCCCATTTCTTCTCCTTACCTTTTCCGTGAAGCTGGTAACTTTTTGCAAAGATGTTGATGACGCTGTGGGGACTTCCCTTCGCCAGCTCCTCCCATGGCCCCTTGCTATGCGAGCCACTTGTGTGAGTGAAAAGTGGCGAATATTTTCCTGCTTCTTTCTGAAACTCTTTAATGGGCTCAAAAGCACTTCTCTCCCGAACACAGAAGTCCTTCTCTTTTAATGCCTCCAGCATCTCCAGGGGGGATTGYGTGGGTCGGCCTCCCTCCTCTTCCGAGAGGCTTTCCTCACTCAAGAGGGGCCCTTCACTGATGGAGTCTATGCTGGACTCGTAAGGAATTACTGTTTTGTTCTGACCATAAGCCTGRCTTTCGTGCCCTGGGGAGTCAGTTTGTCTCTTGGAGAAATGTCCCAGTATCCCTTCATGTCTGTTAGCAGCAGGGGATCTCATCCCAAGGCTGACTGCAGCAGTATGAGGCCTGATCACCTCAGGGAGCTTTTTAAATTCACTAAGGTTGTTTACTCCAGGAAGGTTATCATCAAAGGCTGTATGAGACACACAGGTGCCCAGCATTTTTTGAATTCTRGCTGAAAAAGCATCTTCATTTTCCTCTCTCACAGGAGGACTTACAGCCTTTGCCCAGCGCCCATCATCCTGGTTCTCTTGTAGGAATTCACGGTCCAAGTTCCACATGGTGCCATAATTGATGCCAGCTCCAGCCAACTTCTTGGCTTCACTTTCAATCCTGCTAGAAAGGGAAGCAGCCGTAGCTTTCAGAGCTTCAATGCGATCCAGTTTGCTCTTATATTGGTTAGCAGTAGGTTTTCCTAAGAGATTTTGCTGCGTAACAGATGAATTCAGGAATGGCTGCGACGCCAACGTCAACGAYGCTGCTGCTGCAGCGTGGCTTCTGCTGCCTGTCAACAGGGTGTCACACTCCTTTGACAAAAGGCCCATCTGCTCCAGACTCCAGTTTTGAGAGCAAGGGCCTCCATTTGAACCCACATGAGCTTGAGAGCGAGCGCACTGGACTCTTGGGCTTAATCTGTCA
This sequence comes from Nothoprocta perdicaria, assembly GCF_003342845.1. Lineage (NCBI taxonomy): Eukaryota > Metazoa > Chordata > Aves > Tinamiformes > Tinamidae > Nothoprocta > Nothoprocta perdicaria. Next base: position 51,675 of record NW_020455553.1, on the reverse strand, counting down.
GGCTGCACCCAGGCAGGCTCCATCAAATCACTTCTGAAATGAAGAGTCAATGTTTAAGTTGGTGATTTTATGAGTACTGTGATTTCAGGTTAAGCTTATTTTCTAGAAAGAATTAATTTGAGGAAGAATTATCAAGAGGGGGAGAAAATGAGAGAGGAAACAGTTGCAGGATGTTAAAGACAAGTATTAYAAAAGACAGAGCAACTCCAAAGTTCAAGTGCTGCTTACATTATATAGTGTGAAGTAGAGTTGTAACAAGCTGAATATTCTTAATCATCAGCAAAAAGCTTTTTTTGTTCCCTACAAGCTTCCTGACTTGAAAAGTGAGGAGACTTCCCCTTCCCTCTATCCCATCACATAGGATTTCTTGGTTGCAGACTGCCCCCTCTGCTTGTACCCAGACCATGTCTCACTGCAGCTATTACTTACGGCAGCCACCAAGCACAGTCAGAAGAAGGGAGAATTGGAAATACAAGCATGTTTAAAACACTGTAAGACAACCTTCTTATTTACAGATAGCTCCAATTACCATAAAAGGATCTCTGTAAATGGATAGCTCTTCCAGAGATGCAGACTTGGAGCTTCCTTTGCTAATATCACTTGCATGGCATCCAACTAACAAGAAACCTGCAATATTCCACACAAAATCTTCTTCTTCTACTTACTATGAGGCTTTCCAAATAATGCATGGAGCATTGTTTAATCAAGGCTCTCCCCTATTATTTCTAGCTACACTTACTTTAACATTAGGATGTCAAACTAACAAAACTTAGGCTGCTAAACCATAAGATGCTATGTTGTACATAATTCTAGATAATCTTCCTAGTCAAACTTTTCTAGAATAGAAAGAGGTCTTGTTGAATTTAGACAAATCAAAACTGACTTTCTAAGTAAGGACAATCAAAGATGACATTGATTTAATTTTCTTATTAAAAATGAATGCACATAYGCACAACTGGAAAAACAAGGGTGTGCAAGAAACCTTAGGATTATTACTTTCATAAACTGTTTGTCTATGCACACCAGCTTACAGTCGGAGGAACTCTGATGAGACACTGCACAATTAAAAATGGGATGAGTGGTAAAACAGGAATAGTTGTAGGAATAGTGGTAAAACAGGAACAGAGTAGTTGAAGCAAAAGCACGGGTATTTGGTACTTTAAGGAGAGTAATTAGAGACCTGATTCAAGCTAGGAGATGAGATGGAAAAAAAAAACCAAGAAAATCAAGCAAGAAAAACTGTCAGATATTTACATGATCAGTGGCTATTGCCTGCTGGCCATGGCAAAGGAAATATAGTCTCCTGATATGAAATGCACAACTCTGAGGTCAACAAATATTACACAGTAACAGTCATTCACTTTTTAGACTCATTAAATACCAGCAACCTACATTTTCATATACTTTCCCGCATCAGTTTCCTCCTCATTGAGCAAAGCAATAGAAGTGTCATAAAGACAATTATATAGTACATGAACCTACGAGTAGAGCTGCACTATTTCCCCCCTCTCTAATGGCCCATAACTGCTCACCTGAGCAGCGGCTGCTGAGGCTCCGAGAGCGACATGTCACTACTTGAAGATGCACTGGGAGGACGCTCCTGAGCCTTGTTTTCTTTGTCAGATTCTCCAGATGGCTGATAAGCAGGTCGGGCCTAAAAATGAAGGTAACAAGAAGAATACATTTTCAAAAGTCTGTAGGAGTTTTAGCAGCTCATGTCTCATAATTACGTAGTATTGCATTTTTCCCACCACACACAGACTTAAAAACACAAGACAGATTCAACTTTACTTGTACACTAAGCTGGTTCAAGTGAACACATCAAAAAATATCAATCTTCTTTCATATTTAGCTTCTGACTAGCAAAGTTACTTAACTCTCTGCTGATTCAGTGTGGCTAAATGACAGTAACCTTTAATTCAAAGCCCTTAATTCATGGTCTGACTTACATTTACAATTTCTTAAGGACCAACCACTGCGGCTGATTGTTAGTTAATATTCTGAACTCTGTTTCTATTTATAACTGTGTTTCTATTCATAATCGAAAGATGATTTCCACTCGCATTCCTGGCAGGCACTGCTGTCCTGAGCAGCAGTCACTAGCAGGAGGTCTGGACCAAAGCCACTGTATCTTATAGGCAAAAGCTGCTTTCAGAGCTTGCTTTMTGCCCTGTCTCCTGACTGCATCAGGAGAAATCATGACCTTCCTAAACATATGACYGAGGCAAAGAGCTGCCACCCACGCGTCAGCTGTACCTGTGTTTCCTGCACTGTGGGCACCTGAGCTGGCTCTTCCAGAAACGTCCGTTCCAGCAGTAGCTTCGAATAAGTTTCCTGTAACCGTATGGCTGCAGAATGCTCACGAGGTGGCACATTCTTTACTTTAGTAAAAGCCTCCTTCTGCTTTCTGTAGAGCTCTTGGAGTCTTTTGTTTTTCTGTTCTGTTGCCTCCTTTTGTGCTTTCTTCTCTTCGTTCTGCTTCTTCTTCCTCTCTTCTTGCTGCCTAATAATGTACTGACGAACCTCATCCGTATCGTAGTGTCGTTTCTTGGAGGTCACCTGTGGCTCCTCGCTCGGAGCTAGCTTGTCTGGTTTCCTTTTGGTCGGACTGTGGCTCCTGGCATTTTGTGCAGGCAAAACACATTTCTGATTCTGCTTTTCCACATCTTTCTCTTGCTTTGTACTCATGGAATCCAACTGCAAGTCATCAAGAATTCCACGTATCTCCACTGGCAGGAAGTCCTTATTTAAGGAAGTGTGATCTCCTTGGTTATCATCTGGACGCGAAGATTCCCGTTTCTTCACGTTAGTCTCAGACCGCACTTTACTCCTTGACCTTTCAGAACTTCTGGAAGAGGTTTTGTGGGTAACATCCAGCCTAGAATCTGAACCTGTCCTTCCAATACGGCCTGTTAAAAATAATGAGTCAAATATTTCAAGTAAAAATCAAATTTGGAAAATACACGTCATACTGAAACAGCTGAAAAAATGAGGATGGAAGAGGGATGAGATACACAGCAGTGATGAGAAACTGTCAAAAAGGCTGCAGTCATGATGGAGATTGATAAATACAGCCAAAAAAAATGACATCTTTGTTAAAACTCAGCTGCATATTTACTACAAATGAAAACTTTACCAGATTTAACTCTGCATGCAACTTCACAGACCTTTAAACAGCCTCAGACAGATACTTTTGACTTCTTAACTCAGTTGGCACARTATTATATGAATAATACGTATAACAAATATGAAGTACATCTGCAAAATTCATACGGCCTGTGGACCATTTACCTTTTTCCACTAGCCTCAAGAGGCAAACTCAGACTATATCACAGAATCACGGAATGGTTAAGGTTGGAAGGGACCTCTAGAGATCATCTAGTCCAACCCCCCTGCTCGAGCAGGGCACCTAGAGCACGTGGCACAGGGTGGCATCCAAGTGAGTTTWGAAGACCCCCAGAGAAGGAGACTCCACAGCCTCGGTGAGCAGCCTGTCCCAGGGCTCTGTCACCCTCACAGTAAAGAAGTTCTTCCTCATATGAATGAGATGTATATGTATGCAATCCATTCTTTTCCAACTCCGTTTCCAAACTTTTCCTGAGTTCTTGAGCACCTGTATAGCAGCATGCGTATGTATCATGTGTCAAGTTGGGCAGTGCACACTTCCCACGACACCAAAAAAGTTTCCTATCCACGCAGGCAGAAAATTATGCATCACAACTATAAACTTAGATAACTTCTCTTGTCCTCCTCCTCTCTTGCTACCCTCCCTCAAAAGTAAATGTTAAAAATCGGRGTTATGAAGTAAATAAAACGGATTACATCCTATTTCAGGAGTCTGCTTAACTTTACAGACATGCACATTTATACAATAAAACAAAAAAAAAGAAACAAGTACAGTRACAAAGTACAACTTACCAGATTTTGTAGCTCTCTCCCGTCCTGTTCTGTCACTAGATACAGCTCTTCTGTCTGCTTCTAGTCGGGGGGCTGGACCTAGTATCTTTTTTACCAGCTTTTGTCCTTCCCGCCAAGAAGATGCACTTATTACATAGTTACCACCTGCAAGACAAAAAAGTCACGAGCTAGATGGGCACAGAAAGCAAGATAGGTATGTATTGCAACTGTTACCCACTGCTACCTACAGCAAGAGCCCCGGTTTAGCTCTGCATGAGCGGTACAGCTGCAGCTACAGAGCAGTTACGCAGCGGTGATGCACCATGAAGATGCTCCACAGCTGAATCACAGAAGCATGAGATGTGCTGCGTGTCCACACATGACACAATGCAAAAATTCAAAATATCTTGTAGTCTATTAATGCCCTACAAAATCTGAAGAAAATAAAAGGCTTATATAGGTCTAAACTTTGTAGGTTGTTACTGGAGGAAGAGGTGAAATATTTATCGATTATTGAAAAGCAGCTCTATCTGCACAGGAAAATGTCAAGAAAGAACAAAAGCAAAGGCAGGGCATTAAACCAGACTTATCTTTGCATTCAGAGAATGCAAACCAAATTTCTAGAAAGAACTTTTAAACAGACAATCCTAAAGACAAGAGTCTCATGAGGATGTAACAACACCAAGCAGCAATTGTCCTAAGCAACTCTACTGCAATGTCCTCTAACTGGGATTTCTGCATCCAGAAAAAAAAAAGCTGAGCTATTACCCTACTCGCTGATACTTAAATCAGGAGCAGGCTGCCCTGCAGTATCATTTGATCTGATGAAATTAAATGATCAATCAATTAAATGATGACAACTGGCACAATGGCATCTTAACCAAACATTGGTTAGATTAAATACTGAACTCAACAAACTCACTTTTCTTCCCACTGCCTTTCAATACCATTAATTATGTTTTGAAAAACTCCTCTTGAAGTGCTTTGGAAAAAAATCATCACAAAAATAAAGCATGAATTATCTAGTTCAGATCACTTTTTTTTCCCCTTAATAAAAATAGCTTGAATACATCCAGTTCATATTAAACCACTATTTCAGTGTTTATTTTTGCCAGCATTGCTTTAACAAACAAGTCCATGCACTACATGAACACAACATAGRAAGTAGGAAACAAAAAGGGACTGTAATCCAGGGCTCTGTAGGACTTAAAGTGGAATCCAGCACAGCAGATCAACAGTGCTTTAACACTCCAGGTCCTCACTCTTCTCCTCCTCCTTTTTCTTAACCAGAGCAGGGAAATGTTCACTAAGAAGCCTGTAATCCATTATTTCATCCATTTACTGCCAAGTACTTTCTGCTTGGACTGTAAACTATCCAAACATTTTACAACTCTCTCACTGGGAACACGTTACTACTACAAGCCTCTTTTGTAGAAAGATGCCTCAGGCAAAGGGGTTCTCTGCCTAACTCGCTCTTCTCAGATACTCCCGGGCTCCTTCAAAAAGGCAGTGGAAAAACYCATCTTCTATTTCAAGGCAGCTGCCAGAACTAAAATGAGCTAAGGGAGCAGAACAYGAGCTGTGCCTATTTATACTCTTGGCTGCGTCGAGCAATTTCYTACTGGTAGGGCTGGAGGAGGATGGACCATCCCTGACGAGCCACSGAGTCAGAGCTGCTGCTTCTTTCTCTTTTCGGGATTTCCGGGCATCATTCTCCCCACATTTAGTGCCCTAGTGCAGAGCAGCCAGTGCCACTGAAACATGAAACAGGCTCTGGGCTCCTCTCTCATTAGTGACTGTCACAAATTTCTAAAAGCTAGCTTAGTATCATTCTTTAAATATTAATTGATCAGCACAGGAAGTAGCAAATTCAAACATTTAKTTCCAGTTTCAGGTGCTAGTAATGATCACAACGTGGTGTTTAAATACCACAGAAATACCACAAGATGGTATTTACACACTGCTTCAGTATTTACAGCATGTACAAATGCATTGTAATAATTTATTGTTTTTTCAAAGCACCTTTTTTGCTTATAGGCTTTCTTTAACAAAAATAGATATTCACTGGTTATGCCTCACTGTAGATAAGGAGAAATATATGTCCTTTAAAGGTGCAAGACATGACTACCTTGACATACCTTGCAGGTATTCAAAGAAAAAAAATATCCTCAGTGTGACTGCTCTCTTAACTGCTTACTTCATTTGAAAACTGAAAGCAGATAGGAAAAAAAGGTGGAATTCCTCCCATTTCTTCCGTTACTCACAATATAAAGGATTACACAACTAAACCCCTAAGGAGCAGTCAGAAAATCCTATGGTACAGTTATAATTTCACTTTCTACTATAAAGAACTGCTCTACAGTAACCCATCCATACCAAACATAGAGTGGATGTTTAAGACAGCTGCAAAAATTAAAATAAGAATTCTTCATTAGTAAAGAATCGAAGAAGAACTCAAAAACATTATTTTCATTTAATCCCACACCCATTTCTTCAGAGCAAATTCATCTCTAAAGTGTATAAAACAGCTTTCCCACCCTAGGAGTAGTGTTTGTCACCTTGTCTGGATTCTGGACTTGGCAATCGTGTCAGTTTTTGAACTTTCCGTACTGGTCTGGTTGCTTTTTTCTCTTTGTTTCTCTCACTAGGTCTTTCTTTCACCGTTGAATCCTCTGAAAACAAGAGAACTGTTAAGTGATATTCCATGGGAAAGAACAAACATGTAAAGGCAAGTTTGCTTCAACGTTTATCTTGGAGAAGCAGAGCTCAGAAATGCAACAAAAAAAAAATCACTCATTCTCCCGGATCAGACAGTGAGACCAATTACCTTTGTGTTAAGCATTTTAAGATGCTCCCTGGAGCTTCAAAGCTCAAAAATACGTAATAATACTACCCTATAATAATTTGGGGTGGTATACTGTTTTTTTTCCCCTAAGACATTATAACACTCTGAACTAAGCACTGTTTACCTGCCCACCAGAACACAGCAAAGCCACAGACAACAGTCATAAGAAATCTTTACAAAGTTCCTCTTCACTTTTCCCAGTTTGACAGGAAAAACTGCTGGTTCCCTTCTATTAAAGGYGTTGCGTTTTCCAGTATTAACCTTCCCCAAGGAGACCTGGTTGCTTCACTCCTCGGACAGGGGCTGCTGCCTCCCTGTGACTGCGTGAGGGCGCATCCACCCGCTCCTTCCAGGCGGAGCGGGGAAGTGAACACGCGGGCGCTCCGCTCCCTGCGGGACGCGGCCCGGAAGGCGCCCAGCGAAGCAGAATTCTTCTTTATCACTGAGCTCTGCCTAACAACACAACCAGGCTTCGGAGCTACCAGGAACGCTGACTAAAGGCAAAGCTGACAGATTTGAAACCTCGCTATTTAGATGGCAATACTAACTTGGACAGATCCTAATTTCAGCTGAACCCACCTAATGGATGTCCACAGAGAAAGTAAGACATTGGGGTATGGGAATGGGTTTTTAAAGAGTCCRTTATACTCTTTACATTATTTCCTCACAATTTTTCCAGTCATCTTTCACCTGCCAACCAATGCAAGGCAGATGGATTTGATACATGAGCTCTAAGAAGCAGAGGCTTCAGTGACTGTTTGCAGTCTCTTCACCTCCTGCCTTGGCCAACAGGCTCTCCACTGTAAGACCCCACAAGCTGCTTCCTCCTGAGTCTATTCACATTACAGCAGTTTTATTCTAGGTGGGTCAGTCCTAAGTATGGGACTCGCCTAGAGTCCAACCTAGAGTGCCAGTCCTGGCACTGTTACTGCCATAACTTTGGTTATAAAGTCACTGTCATTACAATGGGCATAGGGATAGGCACATGGCTGAGCACCCACACAGCTCATTGCTTTTGTTGACAGAAGTCCTCTGAAAACACAACCTAAATGCCTAATTGGACACATAAGACTCTCACATTTGGATTTCTATGCAGAGCTCATGAGTAATTCATACTAAGTTTGTCAAAACTAAAAAGATATGCTAATGTAACCTAGAAATTTTGAGAAATGTGGCATAAATTCATGGATTGGTGTTGAATATATGCACAACAATTTTATTGAAAAAGAAGTGGCTGCCCTTTCTCAACTTCTGAGTGGTTCCTGAAAAACTCCTCAGTGCCCTGACAAGCTGTACAAGCGAAAGAAAACCGAAGTCTGATCATTTCCACACCAGCTACTAGCCACTGTCTTAAATATGTTTTGACTAAATGAGAAGTTATTTTTGCTACACAAGAAGCATCCTCTTAAGCTGTAAAGCTAGAGGTCCTCAAAGAATTTTATTTTCTAAGCCCTTCCTTTTCATTCCTCTGATCTCCCTCYTCCCCTCAAGTCGGTCAGTCAAAAGCAATTCAATCTTACAGCACTTCACTGTAAGCAGTCTAGCAAATTAAACAGCACACTTGGGCACCCAACCCTAGGCTAGCTAGAGAAAAGAGCTGTCAGTGATAGAACAGCTTTCCATAGCTGAAAATGAACAAAGATGGGGTTTTTGCCTTATAGTCTTAAGCATCCAAAATACCCATGCTGTTAAATGAGCTCATTGCCTAAAAAAAAAAAAAAAAATCACTTTTTTTTTCCCTGTCCCCTCCCCGAAGTCGCACAATAACTGTGCTACAGCAGTTAATTACCTCTGTAAAACAGAAATCTCACTTTTTGGAGGACACCAATTCCTCTGAAAGAAACACAATGCTCAATGCAGCTGAACTCCACGGTATGTATTATTACCACCCGACTACCACCATTACTACCACCATTAGCTACCTATATATCCCCATATATAATCATTTTTTAATAAAGAAATGGGAGAGAAGATTTTTTTCTTTTTAGTGTTCAGCCAGTTACATCTCTTGTGGACAGAAGGTAAAACATATTTAACTCTCATTTCTTCTATTTTTTAGTTCCGTGACTTTGTACCAAATAAATTTATCTGCGTCTTAGAGAAAAGTCTGCATGGCCTAATAAATTCAGCCTGTATCTCACCCGTTAACTGCAGTGCTATATCTCTATACAACTCCTGGCTAATATGAAATTCTTCTTCATGCCAGACCTTTCCATCTGGAGTACGAATCTTTGTTTCGGCAGGATTGAAACCTGAAAATAAACAATTTAAGAGTTTAAAACAACTCTGCAAAACATACAGAAAGCTTTTTTTGGGGGTGGTGTAAGGGAACTGACAAGCAAAAACACCTACTTTACTTTGTGAAAATGAAACAGGAAAAAAAAAAATACTATACCAGCCTGACAAGAGCTGAAGAACAGACTGGACGAAGGGAAGAACTACAGAGTGCAAGACAATTTTCCAGTACACACAATGCTACTAAATTCTACGAACATAAAAAGACAAAAAAAAAAGTATCGGAGTAAATATAAACAGTAATCTAGAGATTTCTTTTTATAGCAATTTGTGAGAAAGGAARGGAAGAATTCCAAAAGAAGTCATACTTTTGCAAAATCACAAATTTCTCCTCTTGTTCATTTCCGTGAGCATATGATCCTATCCACTGCTGTACTGCCCACACTCTGCTATGAGTCACTTCCATATTTTGACATATTGCTCAACAAGTTGAACTCTGCTCCTTCTCCACGTGTAACTAACAGCCAAATATTCTGTACCCCCGTACGTACCTTTGTATGCTGGAGCAGCAGGTGCAGCTGCCACTTTCCTGACCTTGGGAGTCACTGCATTCTCTGTATTTGTGATGACAACGGGCTGCTCAGCATGTCCCAAATGCTGCCCTCTGCCACCCAGCTCTTCAGATTGCTCCCACTGCTTCCGAATGCGCTCCTTCAGCTTCTCCAATTTCGCATCATGCTGCCGCCGTTTCAAAATTTCCAGTCTGTGAGCACTGGAGGTGCTGGTGGCAGAAGGGGAAGATGCTGCCACTTGAAACCCTTTCAGTTCAGTGTCCTGGGATGCATTTCTCACAGGGGTTTTAGTGCTCCTCTCCTCTCTGGAGCCACTATTTTTTTCTTCTTCCAATCTAGGAGGTGTTGCAACCTTAAAAAATACCTCATTATTCTGCAAGGCATCAATTGCTGGTCGGTCATTCAAATACCTAACAACAGTCTCATCTGCAGCAGAGGAACCTGGGCTTTCAAAGTCTCTGCTGTGTAGATCCCGTTCATCTCTGTCATATATCATAYGAGTTGCTAGTTCAGTCTTCCCTTCAGCTTCACTGAAGTCCAAACTAGACAAAAGTCGCTTGGCCTCTACATGGCTGGAACTCTGGTAAGATGCAGAACCAAATGCATCCCTGATGTAAATAAAGGAGGGAAGAAAAAAAAGAAAAAAAAAAGAAAAATAAAAGGTCAACATCAGAAACAAAAGTGTAGGAACTTGCAACCTAGCAATTATTACCACCCACTACTTAAAAGAACAGCTTCTTAGGCTCACTCTTCACTGCACAGGTAAGTTCTTTCAGAGTTTGAATGCAAACAATGCAGATATGACAAATCCGAGAAAGCTCTTTATTCAAAACTGCACTAAAACACCCCCTGTCTTATATTTGAGCACTAAAACCACAAGAAGCATTGCAATGAATTTAAAGCTGAGTGCTCAGAAGCTTAGTAAGTATCACTAAGCATTTTTTTGCCATCATCTTCCCTACTCTTTTTTTTTTTCAGAGCAATAAATATTAATTACATATGGAATTTTGTAATATCAAATAAAGAAAAGATATTTTTGCTAGGACAAATCTTCTCATTCAATATATTTTACATACTTATCTATGCAGAAATATTAATTGTAGTCCTTCATTGAGAACACAACAAATTGGCAAGGCAAAAACTGAATAGTTAGAAAGACTACTTGCTTAGAAAGTAAAATCTGGATAGACAGCCACCCAAACACATGGGTACTAAAGGGAGAACAACAAGGATTGCTGTGAATTCCATTTGGGAAGGATGATGCAAGGTGGAGAACCAAGGGTGCTCAGAACTTTTGCAGCTTTAAGAGAAAAAAAACAACTCAGGAACATTTAAATAAAAGGAAACAAAACCTGAGACTTCTCTCTTGCTAAAGAAGACCACACACATCTTGTTTGCTATGCACATATAGCACAATTACGCCAAACACACTGTCAGGACAAAAATCTATTTAATATTTTTACTAAAGAGGGACTGGATATGGGAGAACTCTGCATCTAAGCTACTTGGTTTAATTCTTTTGCAAGCATTTTTACAGAACTCACTTAAGCCACATCGTAATACTGTAACCGGGACACCATCTACCTTTTTTCCTTAGTAGCACACATTTGACAATGATTACTACACAACATGACAAGCAACACTATAAAAGCTGAGCTTTCATTAAGTATCTATTACAGGACGAGTACCACATTAATGTAGCAGTTCTGATCTTAATCCCAAATTTATCCCCAGACCTGTAATCAAATTGTTCTTTTTAACATAATGGCACAATCTAKCAGCTCCCATTTCGTCCTTTTAAGTCTGTTAAAGTGAGTCAATGTAATTTAAAACAGAGGACATTTAAACAGACTGCACAACAGAGCTGTTCAATTAATAACCCAGGCAAACTTTACATGATAGAGTCAAATCAAGCTCACATGAAGAACGGAAGGAAAAGAATCCAAACTTACAGCTAACAAGAAATCAAGTCTACACCAAGCATCCATGCATTTCATTTCTACTTTGACTGAGGTGCAAGAATATCAGATTTTTAATGGATATGTAGAGGAATGTAAAAAATACCACTGTTTCAACTCCACTCTAATCAGTCAGCAGCAATTTGCCYTTACTGAGAGCACATTTCTAACAATATGCTAGTGTATGATAGAATCCATCCAGAACCCATTGCCAACCCAATCTAGCTATTATYGGGATAAAGCCTGTGTGAAAAACATACACTGCTGATGGAACACAAGGAGTGAAGAAGTTGTGGTAGAAGTCCCCTGTGCTCTGATATCACAGCAATTCTAATCAGTTTAATTCTGCAAAATGTCCTTAAAAAGAAGCAAACAAACAAAAAAAATACCACTTTTGAGGCATCTTCCATTCTCCACGGTMCTAAAAGAGGCTAAATAAAACAGACTGTTTTTCTCCATTCCTCACCCCCACCGTGTTCCATGGCCTGTATGATTCTCTATCGTGATCCAGCTGTTCTTGCTCATTTGATGACCTAGTTTTGGGGCTTCTCCGATACTAACATGCATAATGAAARCTGAATGCATCCTCAGTAATGCTCTTGCTCTGCACTGCCTTATGATAATACATTTCAGAATTCATGATGAAGAACAGATCAAACAAAGCTGAAAAAAATCACGAGGAAATATTCTTTTCAGTTGTTGTTACTGAAGCTAAATACCTAAGAAATCCAGCAGCTCACAGACACCACAGTCACGTCAACTTGATGATTCAGCCTCTTTTTATACAGCCTCAACCTCAAATTCTTATTCACTGTACCAAAAATATAATTTGTAACATTTTTGAAAAGGAAAGCACTTTCATCCACACCATATACTGCCAATGTATGTAGGTAAGGTAAGCTTTTCAGGTTTTGGTAGTAGCTTAATTCTGGTCTTAGCATATTTTTCTCTGGCAGTCGATTCTCCCAGCACTAACCTGTACGAAGCCAGTGGCTCACGAAATTCGACACGGTTGCTTTTCTTCACGTTGCTTTCAAGAGTGGTTGCTCGAAGAGGGCTGCGTGAGGACTTCTCCTTGCTTGACTTATTTTGGCCAGAGGAGCGGGAAGCTGAAGCAGAAACCAAAGAATTTGAATTCCTAGAATTCCTAGACTTACCTCTCTAGGAAGAGCTCTGAATAATCAAGCCCCACGATGGCAGGATTCAAGATTCAAAATAGCAGGAGCAAGGTAGTAAATGTTTGAAAAAGCGGTAATATTTCTARAGAGACAGCAAGGGTTAAACCTTAAGCAGAAGTAATTGAGTAAGCTATGTAAGCTGACTGCAGGGCCACTAGAGGTGACTCTGGTTTTGTCCAATGCCAAACTATTCTAAAGCCCTTGAAGTCAGCATGATAGTTTCTTATAAGCAAATATTCTTCTACAATGAAATTATGAACACAACAGTTGGCTGCATCCTCTAGGGTGTAACAGTTGACAAGCATCAGAATGTATGAATTGTTACTGCAACATAACACAGGCACATACAGGTGTTACCCTAAAGGCCACAAATAAAGGGGATCAGAGTAGTKTGAACAGTGGTCACTAACACACAGGCACTAGCTAGAAGACTTTGGCAAGGACATCATTTTTTTCCCCCATTCTAAGGGAAGGAGAAGTGAGTTTCTCCTGGGCATTAGACCTTCATGAATAAAGATCATTTACTGGAGACAACCTGGATGGAGAGGGACAGGGCTTTACCCTGTCTTACATTCCATATCTTAAATAATACATACCCTTACGGCCTATTTTCCTGCTAGTGCTAGCACAGGGCTTCTTGGCATCCATTATGGAATCAAATACAGCTGTGCTGGTGGGAACAATTTCCAGCTTGTTCTCTATATGACGTAGCTAGAAATCAAAGGTAACAAAAATTAAAAAACTTAGCAATTTTTAAGTTAAAATTATTTATTTTTAATATGGTAAGATTTTCCTCATTTTCATAAAGAAAGAAACTATAAGTGAAAGCAACTTCTGAATGCTGTTATTGCAAAACAGTCTTATGACCAGAAATTACATGAGATTAAAAAGATTAGTTTAAAAAGATTACCTTAGATTTTGCTGCATAGTTGTATTTGCATAAGTAGGGTTTTGTGAAGAAAGGAATACTAACATGCTATTCACAGTCTTAATGCCTGGCCTCAATGAAATATTAACTCCACTTGAAATAAATTCTATAACATTCCTCTCAAAATGGAGTGTGATATAGGTTTCCACATGTACAACCCCACACTGACATTCAGCTATTTCATCAAGAGAGACAAAGCTGCATTAAAAAAGGCCAAATTTCCAAGAAAAAGCAGTCCGGCTTCACTGACACCAATATTCAGAAAATATAGTAGATTATCATAAACAGTGAAGTTAAGTTCTCACAGAAATGCAACAAACCATTGCTCAAAGTAACATGCAAGAATGTGAAATACACTGGCACAGAGGCAATCTCTGACTGTATTAGGTAGGTAAAGGAGGTTTTTTTTTTTTTCCAGAAAAACAAGAACTCAACACACTTTCTTAAATAGAAGTTATGGTAATGTTATACTCAAGACTTTGTAGGTATTACTATACTCAAGACTGAACTTACAGTGGCAAAACAATACTGTACTGCGTGTAAAAACACAAACACCAAAATGTCCAACATCTAAGCAGTCCAGCAATTTCCCTATTTTCCACTTACCTACAGGTCAAACTACTGAGCACAATAATACTTTGGTTAAAATGATTATAGACACTAAGTGAAAAGAGGAGGGGGGGGTAGGGGAAAAAAAAAAAAAAGAAAAAGAAAAAGAAATTACTTACAGCTGCCTTAGTCTGAGAAAAAGTAGCCCATGCTGCAGTTAGATCTTAGAGTAGAAAGACATGAACAAGTTTCTCATTATTATGTGGAAAATGAAAGAAAAAAATGGCTTCAAAACAACTTTCAATGGCTCACTAATCAAATTCTTCTCATTACTCAATTCCAGCTTGTATCTCTTCTCTGTGATAAGCTGTTATCAGTCAAGATTCATTTTAACAAAACAATAAACTATTAAATAACAATGTAATGTGTTCATGGAATTAGGTTAAGTGCACTATTACACTTGAAGCCAAATCTGCCCCATATTTTACAAGATATTCAGAAGATAAYATAAAAAGCTGGTTATCTACCACAACACAAATATCTTGTATTTTTCCATTATACTATAGTTTAGACTACTGTCATTTTTTTATTTTCCTTTTCAGCAAACTGAGCGTGAAGACGTGGAAGAGGCTACTCAGATGCCAGACTTGGAGCATGTGAACTTTGAATGCTAATGTTTTTGAACTGTACCCATTACAAACAAAATAGAAGCAATGTTAGCAAAAGGCTAGCAGGAGGCTCTAATCCTCTTCAGCCTTTTAACCTAAACAGAGAGCACAATCTAGTTCAGTAGTATGCTGTAGCACTTCCATTTAAAAATATTTACTTACTCAGGCCTGCCTCCATTCTTAAGAAAAAAATACAGACTTGAAGATTTACAGACACAGTATCCAAAACATTAATGTGAACCAAGGCCATAGAGATGAATAGTACTAGACTGTTCTAAAAAAAAAGAAATATCTTCCTTGCTGTAAGTTGTTAATTTGTATTTGCAACAATACAAAGAAAGAGGAGAGATAAGGAAATAACACATAAACAACTTTGCTGCGTCTTTGAGAGATGGTGTTTGAACCAAACATGTACAAAGCACCTCAGTTTCAGATTTTTATAATTAGAAAAATAAAATTGAAAAGAAAATAGAAGCTTCGTGGGCCACAATCTGGAACAATGTGCTTTTAGAGGTAAAATATGCATCTATTTTTTAAAACAGCTTCCGGTGTCAAGTTTTGTCATCATTTGTGTCACATGYCTGATCTTGAACCACAGACTGCTGACATGTGACAAGTGCTCTACAGACTAGAGCTGTCTTCATCTCAAGGACGTTCTATGCTTCTTTTTTCCTTTTCTTTCCTAAATTACAGGGCAATCATGGCTGCAAGAAGCTAAAAGGCTTCCTCCATCCCAGGGAGGCAAAAAATGCTGTTATTCATCACGAGGGCCATGCACTGCTGCTATTCTGGATCTGGAGCTCTTGAGCCCTTCGCTTTGGAGTTGCACTAGAGACTCAGACACTTGGTTCAAGAGGTGCCTGTTCCCAGTTTCTATCCCTGATCCTCCTCCAAGCCATTAAAAAAAAGTAGACTTGTAATTTCTAATGTARATCTGCAAGTACTCTGAAGATCAGAGTATGTAACTGCTGTCCTTGCAGAAAAGAAGCCAAACATCATATGGTCTTTGCTTCCAAATTTTATCAGTTAAAAGTTAGAAAACTTTATCTGTTAAAATTCCCCCAAAATTTCAAAAAAAAAAAAACCCTTTTTTTTTTAAACACAAAAACACAAAGCAACAAAACAGACCAAACCATTACCTCTGGTGGAATCCTTGGTTTGGTTATGCCTCGGATTTTGTAAAGGCACCTCATTTGACTTGTTGCTCCACATCGTGCCAGTTTATCTACACATAAACAAAAAATATTCACATAGCAATCAAAGCAGTACGAAGCAAGAGCAAATCTCCACATGCCCAAGACAGAATAACCTTGATCACTATGAAGAATTTTCACTTTCACATGATGGTTTCAAACTCCCTTCATGAACAAAACCAGCACCAGACTACAAGTGTTTACAGACTGCAGATGCACAGAAATGGGATTTTGGTTTTATTCTTTTATTTTTTCTGGTTACAAAAAGCAGAGTGAATTTGATAAAAGGAAACCCAGAGGCCATGTGCGTCAAACCTTAATAGTAAGTATTCTGGTGAGTCTGAAGAAAAGAACTACACAGAAATGCYGTACATGAAGGGAAAATGGGTACCTATAGCAGGAAAACTGGAACCTGTAGCAGTTCCGAGAAAATATCAAATCCGGACAGTAACTTTGTACTTGCTACCTGTCTCTGCTAGATGCTGCTGCGAAGGAACCCCACAGCAAGACACTAAAACCAGAGAAAAAACAAACAAACAAACAAACAAACGCTGTAGTTGTTCTCCTGTCAATGCCAAAAGGAAGACGCCAACTGGAATGGCTCTGAGGAACAAACCAGGCAATCGCTCTCACCAAGGGAATTTTTGGTAAGGGCCGAAAAAGCTCTTAGGTCAAGAAGGATAACTTTACAGGAGGGAAAAATAAACAAACAAACAGGTAAATGGTTATTTCTTACTTTTTTGTTACCGAAAATGGTGTGAACTAGTAAGATACCTCGCAGAAGCACAATACAAGAAGTAATACTAGGCATGTGGTCAAAGAAATTTAAGAGTTCACAGTGTAACCAAGAAGTTCAGTTAGTGAGTACTTCTGTAAGCTCCCGGGCAAGGCCTCTTATCTGGTGGCTGACTTTGCTGTCTTGACAACGAACTGAGGACATGTTATTACAGATAGTAAAATTAAATGACCACAGAATGACTAATATTTATTTTGGTAAGTCCTGGGCTCCTAAAAGAGTCCTAAGAGTGCTTTTTCTCTTCTCTCACACAACCCCAGATACGTTTTTCCTTGTTTTCTTAAGATGACCAGAATTTCCGAAAATCTCTCCCATCCACTTCCCTAAATAGCCTGCCATGTAAAGGGTATTCACATAGAGGGGTCACTCTTCCCAAAGGTGACTTAACTACCACTCCACATGACCTACTGAAGCAATAAGTCATTGCCTATATATTTTGTGAGGAGGATTTCATCATTTTAAAGACATGCACAATGATCGACAGTGAAGCCTGAACCACTTTTTCAGATATAGCTCCTACTTATCTAAGCTATCCCGCCAAATTAACTTGCTATTCCAAGAGAGACCACTAAATGAAAACAGGTCTTCACCAGACCTTCAGTTCTGCCTTTTTTAAAAGGAATCACACAAAATAAATGCGCCGAAGCCTTAAGAATGATGCRAGAACCTATATATATGTATATGTAGTCATGGAAACATTCAGAGGCACATACACTGAAGTCCATAACAGAACAGAAATTCAAGAATGAAGATTTTTTTTTTTTTTACTTTATTTTTGGTTTAAATATCCAGATTTACGCGCAGGGAGCCAGACGAAGTGACAGATATCTGCTTTTGCAGGATAGGTGTCGCACAGCTCATTCGTGCTGAACTGCAACATTTGGTCTKGCACATTTGTGCTCTAAGTGTTACCCTGTACTGTCCTACCTTGGAAATACTCTTGAGTAAAGTTCTCCATCACTGCAGTAAAAAGTGTATTAGAAAAGTAGAAAGGAATTGTTAACGATCTTTAAATGCTGGTGGTCACCAACAGGAAACAACAAGGTTTCAGTTCAAAAGTATGTTTCCCTCTTCCATAAGCAGCAATCCAGCCTCTGCTCTGCCAGGGAAGAGCCGGGAAGCGATCACAAAGCAACCTGCGGCATTCATTCCCCTAACGAATGTCTCCAGTGCCAGCCCTGGGTGTACAGGAAGATTCTGGCTAGTTTTAGTGCAGCTCGCTGAGATCCACTGAGCAGTTTTGCTTATTCAGGTTGCTGCTGCTTGGGGCGAGGGGGGAAGAAGAAAAAGAAAAAAAAAAGAAAAAAAAAAAGAAAAAAAAGAAAGTACTGGGGTCTTTTGAGCTGTCTGCAGTTTTAGGGGGCAAACACTGTGTCAGTTTTCATTTGCAATTTAATCTACATGAGTATGAGGCTTTGGGGTSCAAGTTTTGTGCCTTCCCTCTCCCTCCCTCCACTTTTCAAGAGGTTTAGCTTACAAAATATGCTCTTTTTCARTGCACTTGTGCACAAGCAAGCACATGCTATATTTTATACATTTTCCAAGTGTCTTTCAAATAACATAAACCTAATCTCTATTTACACAGATGCAAAAGCCAAAGGTTTTGTATAAAGATAAATTTCTGCAAGAGATAAATCATCACCACCACCAGAAATACCGGGTGGCATCTAAATTCCTAAGATCTGCCAGTCTTGGCTCTACAAGGAGAAAGTAAGTGTCCCCTCAAAGGCAAWCCTAGAATCCGACAGGCTGAACAAAATTAAATGCGAAAAATTCAAGTTGAGTCTTGACACATGTGTGTGCTAAATCTCTCCACATTTTGGAGGAGGGGAAAAAAAAAAAAAAAGACATTAACACCATTAACACTAAGTTAAAAAATCATGATGGYAAAAAGTCTTTAGAATATCAACTACTGTATTGCTATTATAGCAGKGGAACTTCAGTTCTTAAAAATCAAAATCCATGCGTAACTAAAACTTTCATCAAACTAAACCAGTTTAAGACTATCACTTAGACTTCCATTTCTCAAAGATGAAAATATTTCAAGACACCACAAAAAGGCCTCACTACAGAAGCAAACTTCGGAAAGCCRAGTTTTACTTGCTACGATTTTGCAAGAAAACATTAGAAAGTCCAGTACTCCTCAGCTGCCTGCCTTCCCAAGCCTTCTAAATAAAGCTTAAAATAACATTCTGAGGGAGAACAAAAAACTTCTCGGCTCACAATCCCAATAACAGTCAGGTAGTTTGGCTTAGGGCAGGTACACAGTTAACACCATTCTTCTTTTCTCAAATCAGTCTCAATAAAGGAATAAGTGTTCAGATTCCACTGAACATATCCTTGATGAGAAAATTCTCTAGGAAGAGTCTCTTTTTCTTTTTCCTCTCCTAAATGATGTTTCACTTTTTCCTGACCATGTGGTGGCAGTGGATATTCACCACTTGCCACCCACCCTCTCCTCCTGTCTACGTGGAACGTGAGCCACAAAGAATGAGGTTACACAAAATCTACACGTGTATGTGTAAACAC
Source organism: Nothoprocta perdicaria (assembly GCF_003342845.1). NCBI lineage: Eukaryota > Metazoa > Chordata > Aves > Tinamiformes > Tinamidae > Nothoprocta > Nothoprocta perdicaria. The sequence continues at coordinate 32,327 of NW_020455553.1, read as the reverse complement.
TCAAGCTATTTTAAATAACTGCTGCAAAGGAGTGCTGCCCACTCTCAGGAACACACATTTTGCCTGATAACATCACCTCCTAAGAGGCGAGGAGGGAGGCAAAGAGGAGCTTCACACGGGAAACGCAGAACATCCAGTAGCCACCAGATGTTTCCATCTAAGAAGAGAGTGATGCCAAAAGGTTATGCAGGTTGCATGAGGCTGCAAGGATGTTAAAAGTTTGAGAAAAAGGTGGCGAGTTACCACTCTCGATCTCCTCTTTGTTTGATCATTGACTGCACACACTAGACACGCTGCACAGGTTCACCGAATTCTTGGATGCCTAGTCGGGGGTGAGTGGGTAAGACGTAAAAACAGTTTGGGTCTCACATTTTCTCACATTTTAATCCCACAACAAGCACCTGCCTCATTCTTTACCTGGTTGTCCTGTGAAAAGCAGTTCACAAAAAGTACAGCAGAAGGGGCATCGATGAGACCAGCAGCACCTCATGAAGAGGGTTCAGAGGAGGCAGAAAGTACATGCAAGAGGTTGCCACAGTTATTTTCACTGACATTCAGTAGTTATATGGAAAAAAAAAAAAAAAGGATGTAAAGGAAACAGTATTTCTCAAGATTGGTTTGCTTTCTCACCTTATTTCCCCTGTGCAATAAGCTCTCAAACAACAATAACTTACAGGGTGACARTTTCAGAGGTAAACATTTTGAAAGGAAATTATTATCCAAAATCCAAGTCCAACTCCAATGCTCCACAAACTGCTACTTGGTGCTTTTCTGCCCTATTATCACTGGGTTTGCAATCTCTGCCTTGCTTCTCCAARGAGATTTTTGTTGAAAAGCTGGTGATATTTATTCTCATGTCTTTTGTCACACTGCACTACAAAGTCYATGCTTTCAAATTCACTGGAGTCATTTTAGTCAGTATTATATTGATATTATACATAAATATTATATAGAATATATTATATATAAAAATATAATACTTTAGTCAGTATTAAATTAGTACTATTTAACTTTGAAATACTTCCCTGATCCAGACTACACTGCAGTCCATGAGCAAAAGTGGATATAATCACAATATATGCAATTACGTAGAGCTGACACATAAGAAAAACGCAAAAATGAAACACCAAAAATATGCAATGAGCTTCCAAGCGTTAGCCTTTCTGAATGAGCACGATTTTAGGTACCATTCGGTATTTTGTCTCGAGGCACACACTGCAGGTACACCAAGGCATCCCATATGACAATCGTGCCTTTTCCGTCTGAGCTCAACACCCAAAAATGTTGATAGGAATATTAAGGTTTTTTTTTTTTAAAAAAAGTACTATATGCATTTGCTGAAAGAAAAGCAGTAAAGAATTTCAAAGCACACGTCACTCTCTCTGAATGTAAAAAGGAAGTCAAATTGCAGTCACACCTTCATAGTTTGTCAGAAAATACATTTGAAAAATTAGAAACTTGCTTCATGAGCTCTAAGWTGAAATCACTGACATCAGCCAACTACTAAATTTGTGTCATTTCTTTCTATACATGAGGCATTACAGAATCTCTTTCTCTCCAACAGGATAGTATTTACAGAGAATGGATATTTACAATGCGTTTCTGCTCTGAGTAGATATGGCAGCTTGCAGAAGTGCTCCYTGCTTCATCACCAATACTATAAAGGCAACGACTTGATATAAAAAATGGATTAGAAGCTTCACTGAAAGTGCATTCAATGTCTTAYTCTGCTGCATCACACGCTACAAGATCCTTTGAAGAAATCATTAAAATGAATGCTGTGATAGCTACTGCAACTTGATTCATTGCTCATGAAGAATTTGTAGTACAAAGGCACAGAGAAAGTTTTCATTTGTTAGGGAGGTGAATACAAGGGTTTGCCTATCCTGATTTTCTATACTTCCTTTGACTTAAAATGTCTTTGCATTTATGATAGAAAATAAGCAACATAACCCATTTGTGCACTTCTTTTTTTTCCTTGGCTTTCATAACAAACATAAATATTCATTCTATCTTCAGTTACAAGGGGCTGCACAAATGAGATTTCAATTCTTGCAGCTCATAATCAATCCGTTTATCAGAATAAGCTTAAACTCTTCCGTAAGTCCTGTCTTTGAAAGACCAGCACTCTCTATATTTTGTCTCAAAAGGAACGCTTAATTTAGATGCAGAGTCTTCTTCAAACAAACAGGCAAACTTCTCAGTCAAGAACAAGAATGAAATCTGCAAATTTTGGGTGCAAGATACAGCACGCGACTGTTCAACACACGAGCAAAGCAGCAGCTTCATTACAGTAGTGTCAACCGCAGACTGATCATTACTTTATTCCACTTTTGGAGTAGAATAAAGTCAATGAAAAGTTAAGGGAAGTTATTCCAAACGTCATCTTCTCAAATTTCACATCCCTTCTCTCAAAACTTTTCTGTATGACATTTCCAGTTGATTTATTTTTGCAGCTAAAACATGTAAGCCATCATGTTAATATAACTGAATTAGAGAAAAAACAACCTTTTAAGTCTGGTCACTTTTTATTCTTGAGCATACACTGTGCAAAATCCCTGGCCTCAGTGAGACCAGCCTGATGAAGCTAAAATGAAGCCAGAATTTCTGTTAGTGCTCAGGAAGTTGTTGTTGACCTGGTGYAATTCATTAGTTAACTTATTTTCTCTGTTCCTTCCGCAATACATTGACAAAGGTTTCAGACTTAAGACATACAAGCACCTTTTTTCTCAATTGAATACTCCRTTAAAGTCTATTAGGTATCATTAGAACAAAGATGCACAAATATCTTCGAAACACATCTGCAGATTAATTTTACACTCAAGACATTTCAATCCAGCACAAACTTAAAACATTAACCCTACAAACTGGGAACTTCTTCTCTGTGCACAACTTCCAAAACTCTTCTGTTTTAATCACACCACTCTCCCTCTTCTCCTGTTAGCACTCCTCATACTGGTTTATATGGCAGAAATTGAAGTTCACCAGTAGCACTCCTTARATAGCTAGGCTGACTGATTAAAAAAAAAGCACACTCTGAATGTGAATACAGAGAGTCAAGCGGCTAAATTTGCTCCACAACGATGAAAGGAGTTGCCAACCTTGTTGCTCTGCTGCCACAGCTGCAACGCTCGTCCSACTGCACCATAAGCCAGTTGAACTCACTGGCCCAGCAGAACATCACTCACTTTTTGCTCCTGTTGTTGGGTTAGTTTTCTACCCGTTTATCAAACTGAATCACTCACTGCAGGGCCAATGCCAGAACTGTAGCCAAAGCAGTATGAGGAAAGCAGCAGCAAACCATTCTGGTTGYTCCCCTTACGTTGTGCAACTGCCATGGATACAGCAACATGCAACAGAGCTAGTGCTATGCAAACTAACGCTCCTGATTTCAACTGCTACTATCCATACCTTTAAAGTTAGGCAYGTGCTGGAGCACCCAGCCTCATCTGACCCCACTACAGTCAACAAGACTGGCTACAGTAATAATTTTATATACATGTGTTCAACACAATTTTCTTATCAGAAACCAGCCATTATGTCTGGTAGGCAGGTAGCGAAAAAATGCAAAAAAATATATATTATACCGAAGCGAAGAGAAACCTTGAGTAGAACTATGCTATAATAGGAAAGTTAGCCTCTAATCCATTTAATTTAGTTAGCCCACATGGGATGCTTTTACTCTGGTGCCACAGATATAGCCAGTGCAGTTATTTCTACACGTGAAAGGTGCTGTGCTGTACAAARCATTGGGTGTTTTGTACTTCTCGGGTTTTCCAAAGGGAAACGTAGCTATAGTGGCAAAACTGAGCTAGGCAACAAGTCAGTAAAAACAACCTGTGTAAGCAATGTGATTTATAGTTATGAAATCACGTTTTTCCAGGCACAGCCACACCTGGGGAATCCACCAGTAGCTCTCGAGCAGCCGGCAGTTCAGCTTCTGCAGCACCCCRGTCCCATGTACACACAGACATCGCCTCACTTTACAACATATCTTTATTTTAGGTGCAGTCACTCCAGCAAGCAGAGGCCTCACCAGCGCACGGCACTGCCGCGGCCCCACATGCACGGGGGTTAATTACCTGAAGCGCTAATTAACGAACCAGCAGTGGTGACCAGGGGTGGGGGAGGCAGCAGCAGCACCCCAAACAAAGGGTGCAGGTGGGGGGCCTACAGCCTGCACGCTTCTCCCACACATACTGCATTTCTGGTCACCACCTCAGGCTGGTTTTCAGCAACGTGCAGCCTGTGAAGCAATTTAAGAGGCCCAAAACACAGGACTGAGTGGTTAAGTTAAAGACTTTCAGCGACAAGGCCCTGGAGAGCTCATCTCTACAAGGGCGTTCAACACAAGAACAGACACTTCTACAGAGGCGAACACGAGGGGCACCCACGCGCGCCTGGCCTTTCAACCTCCCGGAGCACACGCAGCTCGCCGCACACGCCAGCCTGCCGAGCTTCCCTCCCAGGGCAGCGGAGGACGGACTATCCCGGAGCAGCTACGCSGAGAAGGGGGCTCTCTCGGCAGATGCCTCGGCCGCAGGAGAGCGGCGCGAGCAGCGAGCCCGAAGCGCCAGAACGAGAACCCTCGAGCGGGAGCCGCGGCCCGGAGCCACCCGCGAGCGGCGGCGGCGGCGGCGGGAGGAGCGCGGAGGCCGCTGACAGGCGGCGGCGCGGGGCCCGGCGCGGCCGGCGGCTCCTGCTCACCTGGCGGCGGCGGCGCCCGCCTCATGCCGCGGGGCCGGCGAGGGAGGAGGGCGGCGGCCGCGGGCTCGCGCTCACGCCGGCGCCGCTACCCCCGGCCCGCCGCCATTACCGGCCGGCGACCGACACGGAGCGGCGGCGCGGGGCACGGCGGGAACGGGCGGCCCCGCGGCTCTCGCGAGAGCCGGCGCGCCGCGGACCTTCCCAACATGGCGGCGCCGCGCCGCCCGGGCGCGCGCCGCTCGCCCCCGACGGCCGCCATGTTGGGCGCGGTGGGATCTTCCCTGCGCCCAAAACCCCTCCCAGAAACGGGGTTTTCTACTTTTTCCCTAATTTTTAGGGGAAACTTAATGCTCTCACCGTTAAGTCTCTGCAAGTTTCCGTTAAACTATATACATGTGTACATATATATATATAAAAAATTACTTTTCATATTGCTGCCCTTCTTGCACACAGCGGACTTTTTCTATCCCAAGCATAAGCAGCTTGGATCTTAATCATGGTAAAATTACAGGGTACTCGTTTAACTTAATTTGGCTCCTTTACATACACAAACTAATTACAGAGTGTGTATTTCCCAGAGTAAGCATAGTCCATTCCAAAAGGGAGGCAAGCTTGAGATGTCAGCRGTTAAAATTTGGAAAGCAATCTTGTTTTGCTAGACAAAAATAGAAAAAGTAATCTAGAAAAAAAATACAAAGACCAACAAGCACCACTTCTTTTCCCCCACTGGAGGCATGCATAAGCAGTACCTTATTCCCACTAGCCTGCTAGTAAACCTGCTCCTCCCAAATGCAGAGTTTGTTAGTAATAATAATGGCAATTTCAATCAGCAAAAGYATTATTACCACAACATAAGAGCCCTGATTGCAGACTAGAACAATTTAAATTATTACATTCCCATCATCACCTAGTGTTTGCTTAAATTTACTGCTTAATATTGCTGGTTTGGCAGACCGTTTAAATTATTCAGTACTTTCAAAATGCATTCCCTCTTTAATTATGCTTTTAAACATAGGTTCTCTTTGCTTTGAAGCAGTTAATCTAGTTCATCCCCTTCATCTTCAGGAAAATAAGGCATCATATTAGGATTTTTTTTTTTTTCAAACAAGAAAGTTGTTATTTTCAGTCAGTAAAATTAAAGGCAATGTTTGTCTGCTCTGATTTTGTTTCCACATGGCTCTCAGATATTTTCTGCATCWGTCAATGCCACTTCATCATTAAAACTCTAGATGACTTTTAAAAATGCCTTACAAATAGGCATAAACCTCTCAAAGGCAGAGCTCACACAAAGCAGAAGAGAAACATTTCTYATGAAATTTGCTCTCGTTAGAAGTAAATAAACGGTTTTACCTGTGAGCAAAAATGCCTGGAGAAGAGGACCAAAAAATCAAGCTCCATTCCAAGCTGATGAACTGGTCATTAGACTGCAGAACAACGAAGACGCTGCAGCATGGTCTGAGGACGCTGCTTGMGAGCCAAGCTCAATGACCAGCTCATTTTACGCTAACTTGGCTATTGCTGCTTTCAGAGAGAGGTTTGGGAAGTTTTCCACTCCATACCACCCTTGCACACCCCTTCCAAAATTAGAAAGGGGCAGCTGGCTACTGCAGCCAAAAGAGCAGCCAGCTTCTCCCTCCTGCTTCCCTGACTGACATGTGTCCCGAGAGCCACTGAGGAATTTGGGGAACTGGGGGAAGTGCTTCCACCTGTCAAACATGGCATGAGGTTGTCCAGGCATTCAGTCATAAGCCCTACTCTCAGGGGCTGACAATAAAACCGGACACCCGACAGCTGTGGGAACTGCAACCCTCCCCCTTCTCCTGCACACCCCCACAACCTTGCAGTTTGCGTTATAATAACATAAAGAAAAAAAGTTCACGGCATATGATTTGGGAGTAGAAAGCCTCATTACAGAGCACTAAGTCCAGATTTCCAAATTTGTCCTCAGACTTTTGCGTCTGTGCTACAGGACCTCAGCACCAAATCTGTTCATGATCGTTACATACTGCCGAAATTGTGTGTTTTTCTAAATACGCTATAAAGGCAATTGCACTACAGATGATGAGTATAGCTGCGATTYGTTAAGCATGTACCATTGATAGCAGGTACTTGTGTACCTATCCCAACATGGAGTTCAGTTTGCCTTTTGTACCCAGCTTGACCTACATCTTCTGCCACTTCAGAATAATTTATCAAAAGAGCATCCCCAATCCACTTTTTTTTTAATTTATGGAAGAAAAAAAGAGTGCTTTTGTTGTAAAGGAAGAAAAAAAAATCTTTCAAACCAACCTTTTAAGCATATTCCGAATTCCTCTTTGCTCGGTGCATCGAAACAGTGCAGGGTGTGAAAGACCAGGTAGAACAGATGAAGTTGCACACACCTCTAGGTTCTTTCTATGTCATTTACTACTAAAATCGAAGCAGGTATCGTCACTCCGTAGCTGCACAAAGGTGACAGCAGCACCCAGGAAAGCAGAACCATGCTGCACCTCCTGCTTTGGATACTTGCAGGGCTGTGACTCTGCCTGGCGCCCAGCGTCTGCTKGCAGCAGCAGCAGCATTTTGGGTGACCTAGGAAACCAGGACAAACACCCCAGTTCTTGTTCCTAAACATCTCACCTTGGAACAAGCAGGCCAAAATCCTCAGCAGATCCATGAAGAAAGCAAAGAAGACAATAGATTTGTCACTCCTCAACACACCATGACAAAGTTTTTTTTTTTTTTTTGATATTTCCATTAACACATGCATTCATTGTTGAAAATAATGGACTGATCTGTGCCTCGACTTCCTGTCATCAGGATGGCACCACACTTTCCAGTCCTCTTCCTCATGGCACATTTCAGACTCAGCCTTATCTTCAGACTCTCAGCAYGTACATTTCTTTCTATATTTGAGATTTGAAACTTCTTGTTACGCGTGCCGTACATCATGGCTCTTTTGTTTTCTAGCAGTGGTTGTCTGTACTGTCTCAATTTTTCACCTAGACTATTCTCTGAAAAGGTAATGCTAAAGTAGCTCAAAGCTCTTGAACCCCCCTTACAGTAACACTCCTGCTCACAGCAAGGATGTTGCCAGGAGAAATTCTCAAGGAACTCATTTGCCAAGTACTGGAAAATAAGCACTGTGATTAAGAGCATCAATCAAAGCATTTTGAGTAAAAACTGAAGTTCAACTGGTTTTGCTCCCCAAAAATGTTTCTACCCAAAGGCTGTACATCCAATGGCTGTTTGCTGCAAGCAATGATGCAACAACAAGGATAGCAAGTGGCTGCCTTAGAGCAACACAGACAGGTATTCCTGTTTACCTCTGGCTGAGGAGGAGGTGCTTAATGAGAGCTGCATTATGCACCTGCAGACACCTTTTAAGAACAAAGCCCAAGGAGGCTACAAAGAGGACCCGCTTCTTCAGCGAGATCTACAGTCTTCTAATCCTAGGGTTCACACTTCTCCAGATGGGGCAAAACAGCTACGCAGTATCTTGCTTTTAGTTTATTTTTTTCTAGACTCAAAGTATATTTGGAAATACACTTTACTTTCCCTAGAGTTAACATAAAATAACATAAAACTCTAATCTGACACAACACTAAATAGACAAYTAAGGCTTTAGTTTTGAGTGACCTTCCTGTTTTATCTTAAAATAGTGGAACATACCTCTCACACTCACAAATCTCTTAAGCGGGATAGTTTTGAAATATAAAATAACCTGGATTATATATGTTTTATTACTATAAAAGTATGGAATCTCTTGCCTTGATGTCACAGCTTCTCAGTGGTTGCTGATTCTGCCAAGTATATCCTTTTTTCCTGAGCTAAATTTTCAGTAAAATCTGTCCCTGCAGCCAGCTCACAGTGTGCTAATTTGGCACAGTAGTGGTACAAGAGCACACATCTAGGAGGGGAGCAAGAATGGAGTAATCTCCTTTGCCAACTGCTGACATCTGTACCATACTAATGATGAACAGTATCTTATTGTTATTTCCATCGAAATCAGAACTGAGGAGCAGTATAAGAACACAGACTAAGAAGAAATTCCCAACTATTACAATTTCCTGAATTGTGGCTAGTTAGAAAGAAGCCCTGATGGTACCAAAGATCTGCATCCCAATATCTATCTCATATTCAAGTTCCTAAGAAATTTTACAAGCTGCTAAGCCTTATATTTTACATGTCTATATTTGATCAAAGTTGAACAAAACAGTCTTAAACACCTAAACAAAAATAACCTGCCCACTAAATATAGAATTGGCAAATATTAAAACAAGTTATAAAACAAGTAGATTTTTAATGATTACTAAAATAGCTTAGATAATGTACAAACAAGTATACTATGAGTATATACTCAGAAATAAGTCACATTTTCAAACAAAACATTAGTCCAGTGAAATGTCTAAAATGTAAATGCCATCTCTCYTTTCCTGAGCGATCATCAAACATCTAGAACAGCAGCATTTCCATGTCTCTTTGCCGTTTCTTCACATGAAAATAAAAAGCACGGCACATTTTTGTCTCTCAGTGGTCAGAACAAAACCCTTTGTGCAGCTCCAGCACCTCCGAGAGGCCTCCTGCCTAAGAAGGATGCTGACAACAGGGGAGCTCAGGGGAGCCTTGTGCATAAAGGATATGTCCAAGAGCCACTAATCCCTCATCTGTTATGGGAAAACATTCCCCTAATCTGAGACCAGTCTTCACRCGTTCCTTCGTGCACATGAAAACTGAACACACACGGACTAAGAGCATACACTACCAGCAAGGATATGGAAGTGCTACTATTTGCTTATATATACACCCAGAATATTTACAATAGGACAGCATTTTTCTTTTAAAGTTTGATGTGCCTAAAATATATTTTAAGACATAGGCAATGCAAATYTGCCCTTCACTAAAATTTCCTATAATAAGCAGCCAGTTATGTACAGATGCATGAAAAGGGTTGTTTTGTTTTATAGGATATGATTACCACAAATAAATAAATCCTCTTGATGCAAAAATAGTCATCTTACTAAAGTGAGAAATAACCTCCGTCTCCCTAAATTTTTCTTTGTGGAAAGGGGATGCAACAAGGCTTCAGCACRCACACACACACACACACACACACACACACACACACGGCTAACATTTATCATTTTTTCCTCCAAGTTAAGATTTAAAAAACTTGACAAAGAAAATTCCTGGCAGCAACAAGACAGAGGCGCTGAGGGATTATTTGGCTAATGTCTACTACTGGTATCAGGCAATCCTTTGTACTTCAGCTTTTCTCAGTCTCCAAAACTGCTTGGGACAGGCTCATTTAAGGAAAAAAAAGTCCTTGCTGAAAGGTTCTGTACAGATCACAGATTTCTTGGGCAATTTTGCCTTTTCTAAAAGTCTCCAGAGACAGCTATCAGCTATGTTGTGGTCAGCTGGCCAAGAAAAASCTTGTGCTTGAACTCCTACTACTTTACCATCATTTTCAATTCATTAAATGTCCTARACAGCAAAGAAACCAACTCTGTCAGATGAAGTCAAGCTTTTTCACTCCATTACCTTGTCATATTCAATACTGGCATGTACCACCACTAGAAGAGATCCTCAGGGCAAAGTCAGATGGCTTTTCAGGCAGAAGAATCATTTGCAGCAGGGKACTCCTATTTCAACTCCAGGTGCTCAGCCTGGAAATGTTACCAAATGCAACTTACCAAGAACTATGCTCCTTTCTCACATTATGCAGTTTAGAAAGTCCCCATTGCTTTAGCAGAAACAAAAGTGATGGTTGGATAGATTTTCTTGTATAGAGAGGGCTATGTGTTGCCTGAGCTCAGCAGCTGTAGGAAGCTCTGYCCCGTTCAGCCACTACAACACACGTTTTCTGTCCTCCTCGTTTCCTGACCCTCCTTCAACAACTTACGCGCATCCTTCCACAGGGAGGCCCTTTTCAGGCCAAACAGGCAAGACAAGGTGAGATATCCGGCTCCAAAGTCCGCTCAGTTTATCTGTGTCCATGTTCTTATAAGAACTTGGAGCATCTGAAGTAGTGAACTTGCTCCAGAGGAAATCTCGTACTTTCTCCTCAACTTCTTGCAGGCTCAGGCTCTTTCTCAGAGACTGTTCATCCAGGAGAACTGTCAGCAGAAGAGCCACGTCCTTAAACGCCGCATTTTCATGGTCACAGTACTTGTAAAAGATTAAGGTGGAGCCYGCAGGCAGTAACTCTAATCGATGCACTACTGCTACCTTCTTGCCTCCTTTGAATCCAGAGCTGAGCTCATCATCTACCTCCAACTTAACAACATCGCTGTCCAGTACAGCTTTGTCTGCCCCGTTAATTTTGATTGCGGTAGCATTCTGAGAGAAGGCCAAAGCATCTGCAATCTCATTACTTAGGCACGTTAGAGCCTTCTCAGCTTCTTGGCCAGCTGTGAGCAGCAGAACAGCCGGCTCCAAATGAAGATGGGAAGCATTGAGGTGTTTCTCAAGGAACACGTGTGTTCTCTTCCATAAATAGGGATCCTGACTTTGGTAAGTATTTTTGATTTTCTTCATCTGGGCCCGAAACGCTTGGAGAATTTGAATATCTCTACTTGACAAAGCTGTGTCTAGAAACCTGGGCATTGCACTCCACAGGGCCCAAAACAACGGGATACTAATTAACGGAATAAGCAGTAACAAAGGCCAGACTTTGTGAAATCCACTCTGCAATCCACCAGTGCCTATAGAAAGGAGGATCAAACAGGGAGAAAAAAAAAGAAGTGTTTTTAAAATGAATCACACAACAACAAGCAAGAGCAAAAAAAGACAAATCAGAGGTTGTCAATTGAACTCATCTTACTACCATGAGCTATCAGTATAGTAGCTAAATACAGAAGATATTCTAATTAAAAAACCAAAAGCTTTCAGCTTCTTTATTAACATAGAGAAGTGATAGCATTAAAAAGTAAATATTTCTRCAAATGACAAAATAATTGCACATTTTTCTGTAACGGTTCATCTGAAATTTTATCAGTATCTACCCTTTATTAAATCAAACACAAACTAACACCTTAAAACGGTTCTGAAAAAGGTCAGGTAGGTTTGCACATTTCAGCTGGGAAGAAGCAGACCAATATAAAACCTGGCATGACCAGAATGGTTTATGTGGTGCTATTTCTTCTCCCTATCCCATTAAGTATATGAAAATGTTTTCTGCACCAGTATTTGCATTTTAAATGCTGGAGGTCAACACTACACATGGTTTGATTTTATATTTGAACAATTAAATTAACACTCATTTGACCTACTTTGAGGTCTAAGTACCAATTCTGTTACCAGCAATTTCAGTGGCAAAACACTAATAATTTTCCTGGAAACAGAGGAAAAAACAAATCTTACACTTTTTTTTTTTTTTATCCTAACCTATAGCAGAACAGCAAAACAGCTGTTAGATAAGAATAGCACTAGGCCTGCCTCAATTTTAATCTTGCTGCAAATTTGTAAGCACTGCATATGGAAGACCTGAACTCATGTAGAAGCATTACTTATTTCCTTAGTGCTGATAACACACACCGTGGGGAACAAATCCTGCTTAGGCAGGGACCTTCAGTTTAACACTAACTACCAAGAAATCTAGTACTTGGACAGGCAAGAAAATGGTTAAAGATAACACAAACATAAAACAGAAGTGAAAGCAGAAGTCTTACTTTTGGCTGAATGCTGTGGCTGCTTCCCTAYGCTGGGCAAATCTTGAGATTTAATTCTGTCTGTTAAAAGATTAAGAGAGGAAAATGACAGTAATATATAAGAGTTCTAATCAACGCACCAGCAGAGAGTTTAACATGATATTGAAATCACAGAACTCCTTTACTTTACACTTGGTAATAGCTCAGTTTAGTTTAGTAGCTTAGCTCAGGCAGGCTTTTACATACTAAACTCTACAAAAACTCTATTAAATTCTACAACTGATCACAGATTGCCCCTTAATGATTTTTAACTCTTCAAGAGTTACACAAGTGAAAACTGAGGTCCAAGATGACAGCCTGGCAAAAGGTGGGCAACTTGCATRTTTTTCTACACAGGAGTACCCCTGACTGATTAAGGTCTTCAATTTTGTTCAAGAAATTGGACGGCGGAMAATGGAAGCTCACATGATGCATATTTTAGGAAAATAGCACTATGAAAGATTTAAGTAGCAAAAGCACCATGTTATTTTAAAGGCACAGTCTCATATCTCCTTTCCAGCCAGCTGGGGATCAGACGCCTGTTTTATTGGCAGTCAGTCTACTGGGATGAATTGTGCTTTTACAGCAAAATACAAACCTCCAACTGAAAATATATTCTTGGGCTATTTATTTAAATGGGGTCAGACAGCAAGATAGTAGAGACATTATCCCTAAGAAAAGTTGTGAACAGCTTTCCCTATCCCAAGAGACCTGTATGMATACATATAGTGGAATTATTGGTCAGGATATTTTCCACGTTTAGTTGGTCAATTAAAAAACACACAAGAACTACAGCAAATAGCTCAACAGTGAAGGCACTTTATTAAAATTTAGACCAAAGAGGATGTTGTCAATGATATTATCAAGAATAAACYGACAATCACGCCCTGTAGCAATTATTTCAACACCAAAATAAATCTACAGCCTTGTTTCTGTATGAATATAGTCACTCAGGTGCTAAAAGCAGCTCTGGTTTAAAGCCAGAGCTTAACTGACTGAATAGAACTACTCCACTTCCCATTTTTTYCCCTTGATAGAGCACAGATATTGAACTTCTAACTAGCTAATCTCAAGTAAATGTTCTAATAACTAACAGATTAGCATCTGTGGTATTTTGCCTGTTTAGAGGCACTAGTTTTCGCAATTCCGAAAAAATCAGTAATTCACACAAAGTAAATAAAATATTTCAACAAATGGTCTCATGGAGATCCTGCTCTGTCTACAAATCATTGCCTACTTGGAACACAAGCTCCTTATAGACCAAACAAGTCTTACTGAACTCCAACGTGGCACTTTTGTAGACACACTAAAACTTACAAATTAAAGCAACTTTCCAAATTCTTCACTCAGCCATATAACTCATCCCTAACTACCATGCCTCAAAAAAGGAAGGAAAAAAGTGGACTCTTTTCTGTTGGGTCTGCAAGGTGAGCAACTTCATAGGAGGATCTGGCTTTATATACACTGGTGTCTCCATCTCACCTATTCATCTATTTGGGTCTGCTTCCCTGGTCTATCTGTCTATCTCCAACTTCTCGAGCGAAGTGCTGTAAGGCACAAGAAAAATGCAAGCACAGGAAAGGAAAAGTACCTTTTAACCTGGCTTTTTTTTTATTAGCTCACTTTTCATTTAGGGGCAGACAAAGATTAAGTGTTTGCTTTTCCACTTACTTTGTAATGTAGGCAAGTGGTGCTCTTTCTTTTTCTCAATGAAGTCAGCACTGCTTTCTGAAATCAGAGCAAAAACAGAGTTAGAAAAAGACAGACAAGCCATAAACGTGTTTAGCTCTTTCTGCGAATTCTTCAGAAGATTGTCAGAGAAATAGTCACAGCTACCTTAACTACCAAACCAAATCTGCTTCATACAACAGTTTCAGACTCCTTTGCAGACAGAAGACTTAACAAGCATTAGTGTTTCTTCCCCTTTTTAAAGGCAATAAATTAAAATACAAAGAATGAGGAATTAGCAGCATTGACACTGAATTCTCTTTAGAAGYACCACATTTGTTACTTTCAAAACTAAAAACTGAGCCGAGAGACATAACTTTTATTATAAAGTCTCATTCAGATTTTCTTTCCTTTAGATCAAGATACACAAGCCAAAACCCAAGCCAAATCCGCACCAAGTGAAGACAAATCAYACTATCATAAAAAAAGGTATCAAAGGTAACCTGTTGTTACCTTTTAACAGTGTATCAGTGTCTGACTGATGCCCTAATGGTTTTTCAGGTTCATCGCTGTCATCAATCTCTGTCTTCTCCTTTTTTGTTTGCTCTGGAAGGAAGGAAGCTGAAGGACTATCTGAGGAGATAAAAAGAATTAGTATAGTCAGTATAAAAGGATTTGTTCAGTATAAAAGGATTTGAACAGTATTTGCTGTCAATAACAACTAAAGGACCAGAACACTGTTTAGGACACTTATGAACTAAACCAAGGGTTTTCAAGTTATAATCTCCCAAGGGTCACCGTGGGGATTAGCCCTCAAAAGTGACTATAAAATGAAAGGTTAAAGGAAAATCAAGTCCGCTACAAATAATACCTTTAGTTTGCTTCCCAAATTATGCAGTCATTTAGACCCTAAAACTCATCTTAGTTCACGTTACTATCTAGAAAGAATAAAGTCCAGAAAGCTAACAGGAGCTTCAGAGCAAAGGTCGGGGCTGAAAAGCCMGTCAGAAGTGGAGAATCACGAGAAAAGGTTTGAGAGGATAAAGTGCAACCATACGGCTGCCCAGATTCATGGAGCRGGGGGGAAGCAACAAGAAGTCCAGGTATGTGATAAAAGCTGTAGCACAATTGCGGAACAGACGTCATGACAGAACGATCAAGCTGAGGGCATGAACAGAAGAAAGTCCAAACAGAAGAAGACAATCGATAACGCTTTTTCTGTGATACCCACACTGGGCACTTTTTGTATTCCTTAACAGTACAGGGTTCTCCTGTAGCTTAAAATGTTCCTATAGCTCTTATACTACACACATGAAAAACAACACTCATCTTGCCACCTAGTGTTTATTATTTTCCCTCAAGAAAATAAAACAATCTGATTAGAAAATGTTCTGGCACCTTTGGCATGCCAGTGGTTACGAAGCACACAAAGAAAAAAAAAAGAAACAAAATGTTTTAACTTACTGTTTTACCTGTGGCTTAGCTTAACTGCAAGTTCTTAAGGGGGATACTGTATTTTCAAAGATATTCCAAACAACTGGATAGCAACTGTAATTTCTTAATAAGTCAAGGAAAAAAAAATACTAACCCATTTACTCAATTTTCAAGAATGCCAAATAATACAGCCATATTCCAGAACACACAGAGGTTYTGCAAGAATATTTCACTAGTGGTGTTAGCTGGTAATCGGAGGTTGAAAAGATGTATGCATCTAGAGAGAGCTACTCCTGCACTCCACACTAATTCCTGCCCCCCTTTCTGCATCAGTCAGTACTCTGCACCTCCCAAAGAAAGTCTTTGCAAGCAGGAAAGATGTAAACAAACTCAACTTTATTTCACACGTGAAATCAGGCTGTTAATCAGCAATTTTTATTTCATTTACTAACAGCAGATATCTCCAGCAGAGAGGAAGACTGTTAGTGCAGCAGCCTGCCTGCATGGCACCCTTTCCAGGGAAAAATAAACTCTCTGCTCATGAACTTTACCTTTCAAAAACAAACACTGCAGTTACAAGACCTTCAGCCTGCCACCAAAAGTATTATTCCTCCTCCCAATGAACTACAGAATTTATTAATCCACCTTAAATCTACCTGCCACCTCCCTTCCACACAGGCATCTGTCAAGAGAGAATGATTTATCCCCGTTTCATATCCCAGTTTAATCAAAGGGACTAGAAAACCATGAAATACTAAAAGGTCAATAAACCAAAATACAAAGCTGCTGTTTTAACTTAGAGCTGCACGCTCTTGAAGTCCAGTACAGCCCTAGCCTTATTGGTTCAGTCTTCTTCCAACACCAAGATGAGACTGCATGCAACATGTATGAACTTATATTCCATTCCACTATAGATTGCATAAATTCAAGAGCCAAAAACATCTAGCTCACGCCTTTCACATATAGAGTCACAATCCTGTCAGAACAGAGATTTCTCGTGCATTTTCTACCATCTAGAAGCTGCCTCACTTGTGACATGGTTTTTTAACATGGTTCTTTAAACTTTGGAAGCAAACTTCCTAATTCATATTTAAACCTCAAAGCAGGAGTTGGAAATGAGGTTTTCAAGTTGTGGTTTGTTTTTTACATTCTGTTCTCAGGAAAGAATACACACAAAGAAACTGAAAGCCCTTGCAAAAATCCCCAGTCTCATTGCTCTTCCTTAAATTCTCCAGGGAAAAAAATAAAAAAGTACTGTTATACTTCAATAAAAGGACTGTGAGAAAAGTCATTCTTCTGTTCCTTCACTTCTGTATAAGGCAATAAGGTCTCTTAACATTCTATCTTTACACCTATTGTCAATATAATAGAATTTCACGGACCATACCTGGCAAAACTTCGTTGGTTAAAATTCTGGCATCTCTCTCAACCCCCTCATTTTTTAGTATGACAGAAGAAGAAAAAACACTCTAATACACCTCATGAGACAGCCCAGAAACGTTTATCATAACAAGCATGTTAGGGCTACGGCAGCCTTCACTTGGGGGCAACTGCTTCCCACAACAATACAACAACAGTACAGTTTTATGAACTAACTAGTTGTGATAATTCCTGTTTTCACATAGGCTGCTATTGATATCTTACTTTCCCCCCCTAAAATATACACATCTTCTTCCTTTCTTCCTCAAGGAGAGATTCTTTTACATCTCCTGGAAGTTTTAAAACCGAAGCATGATGCTCTTGCTTACCCATATCAGCAAAGCCTAACCACAATACTGTGTACTATAGGCCATACACTGTAGCTGTAACAGGAGCTCTGTCAGAATTAGGCCAGTCCACCCGTCTGGGAAGCACCAAACTCTGCTTAACACAAYGGAAACCAAGAGACAGAAAAAGGAAGGAAATGAAGGCGACTTGCTTGCGCATTACTGATGGAATGACAAATTTCTAAATCTGGAGTTGCACGGCTGGGTTGGGTCAAGATGAGCAAATGTGCCTAAACCCAATAAACTTGGTTGGGTTTCCCCCCCCCCTTTTTTTTTTTTCCACCTCCCCCCCCAGCATCCTCACAAGGCAGCGCAGTGCCGGCAACAGCTTCTCCAGGTGGGAAACCGGAGCTCACCTGACAGCTTGGGTGCTCTCCTGATGGGGGGCCGAACCAAGGAGTCAGGGCTTCCAAAGGAAAGCTCATTCACTAAAACGGAAGAGAAATCACACGAGGGACRACAAGAAGCTTAATAACAACAATAACAACAGAAGAGTAAAGGTGCAAGAAACTAAAAGCAGGTGATATTCCCCGGGGAGCCAGGCCRCTGCGGGCGGCCTCGCCTTGCCCGTCAGCTGCCCCGGTGGCAGCGGCCCCGGCCCGCCGCCCTTCCCGCGGTGACCGTTTCCCCCGGCCGTTAACGGCGCCGTTTGCCGCCCCTAACGCGCCTGCTCCCGACGGGAGGCAGCGCCCGCGCGCCCAGCCGCGGGCTCCATCTCACTCTGCGGGGCGCTGCTCATCCGCTCGCGCCGCCCTTCCTGCTCGGCGTCGCCGGCAGCGGCTCCCGCCTCGGCCCACAGCGGCATCGAGAGCCGCGAGCTCCTCAGCCGCCGCTTCAGCCCGGCGGCGTCCGGCGCCGCCGGGCCCTCGCTGCCGCCCACCATGCTCCCCGCTGCCGCCGCCTCCCTCCCTCCCGCCACGGAGGCCGCCGCGCCCGGCGCCGACTGAAGCTGCCGCCTTCCCGCGGCGGGGGCGGCACCGCGCACCTCACTTCCCGCCGCGTTTCCGCCGCGCCGCCATGGCGCGCAGCCGCCGCGTCACGTGGTGCCGCGGCCCCTGCCCGCCGCCATGGCGGCCCCGTGCTCCTTCCCGCCGCCGCTGAGGGAGGGAGCGGGCTCGTCCGCGGCGCGGCCGCCCCCCGGCCCAAGGGCTGGGCGGCGGCCCCGGTGCCCGAGGCTGCCCTCAGTGAAGGAGATGCGGGAGGGCCCCGCGGGGTGGGGGCGCCCCTGTGGGGGTATCCGCGGTGGGGATGTGCGCGCCCTGTTGCAGCCCTGCTGCGTGTCTGCGCTGGGGGGTCTGCCCGGGCATGGCCCAGCTGGAGTACCCGCACTGCGGAGGTGTGTGCCCGTGGTGTCCAGAGCGGGAGTGGCTGGACTGGGATATCCGCACCGGGAATCCATAGTGGATATCCACGGTGGGAATCCATAGTGTGTGGAAAAATCCCGCTGTCAAGAACTGAATGTCCAAAAGGAGACAGAGGAGACCCCAAACTTTATTCGAATAAAGGGAGAGTCCACTGRGCATATCCCTGTGGGATCTCTCGAGTTGCTGGGGTGCGCAGCCTCCTTTTTATCCTGATTTCCCGGCAGTGGTAGCCCTCTCCTTTTCCCCATTGGACAAGGTACTCGGGAGTTACAGCCCGCCCAGCCGCCTACACCCAACTCCCTGCTTCCCTCCACGCGATCACTTGACTCCTTTGTGTCCCCCTCACTCCAGGCTCCCCGCAGTCTCTTCCCCCCCACTCCTGACTCCACTCAGTCTCCCACTTGTCTGGGTTCCTTTTTTTTCCTGAAAGATACAAACTTATGGTGTGTATTCTGCTGAAGCCCAAACTTCTTGTGTGTGTGTGTGTGTTTTCCACACAAGAGTGGATATCCACGCTGGGAATCCATAGCAGATATCYGCACTGGGAATCCGTAGTGAATATCTGCACCAGGTTTCCACACRCGCTCCTCAGTCTAGGGCAGAGCCCCCAGTGTGAAGCTGGAGGCTATGTTTCTATGTGCTCCATTTTCCGTCTTGGAGAGATATCCACACCGGGAATCCATACTACCTATCCATACAGAATATCCACACTGCAAATATCCACACCAGGGATATCCACGCAGGTTATCCATACAGGATATTCACACCACGAATATCCACACCAGGGATATCCACACTGAATATCCACACAGGATATCCATACCCAGGTCCCCCTGCCTAACACTACCCAGCCTGGGGCACGGCTGCAAAGCTGTAGCCAGAGGCTGCATTTCTGCACTCCCTATTCTCCCTCTTCTAACTGCAGGCAGTTGGGTTGCAAATGGGCGAGAAAATGGCATTTCCAACAGCRTTTTCGCCTGCCAGAAACCAGGATGGCAGGAGAGGACCCCGGCCTCTGCACTGAACCTGCCGGCTGCTACCGCGGGTGCTCCAAAACCACTGTCACTGCAGCAGTGTTTCTGCGGCGGGACGCCGGGAACGCGTGTGCAGGCTTGGCACATGCGAGCCTGAATCATCCCACGTGAGGGAGATGCCCTTCAGCCCCCGGGACCAGCCTGTCTGCATACGCATCGCAGGATGAAAAGGGCTGTTAATGCTGTGCAATAAATACATTAAATCTCCCAGATTTGTTTTGAGGCAAGCAAATATTTGCAAGATACATTATGCATCATGTGTACCAGCAAGAGAGTAAATGTTGTTGTTCCCTTAGGATGTGTGAGCATGATGTAGATGCTGAGCAATGTTTGCTACGGCAGAAATGCAGGAGGCTGTAATAAATACCTCATTAGAAGGTTGCAAAGTACAACTACTTGTTCTGATTCAAATCAAGAGCTGCCAGATGATGTCGCTCCTCATGTCTGATCTGCCAGGTGACCTGTWGGAATTAAGATAGAAACAGTATCACTCGATTCAGGGGCTTCCAAAGAGCGTAGCTAAATGATTACCTTATGTAAACAGTGAAATTAGATAAAGACAAATAGCACTTGAAAACTTGTTCTTTATAATCCAATTAACTTGTGAGCACCTCGTTTTGGAAATAAGGAAGTATGGGCTTGAGGAAGCGATTGCTAAGCGGGTTGAAAGTTGTCTGGATAGCCAGGCCTGAGGGTTGGTGATCGGTGGCACAGCACCCAGATGGATGTAGGGAATGACAGTGACCATCAGCTTCACAGTGACCTGCATGGAGCATCCTCAAGCATCTCCAAACATTACCCATGTTTTCCTCTTGCCTTCACCTTAAATAATCTCCCTGCAGGCCCGTGGATTTCTAGTCCTCTACTGCGAGGCTGGTCATTATGAAGGAACTTGCTGAACGTGGACTCTGTCCCCTCCTGGCCACCATCAGCCCAGTGGCTGCCTGTCTTTCCTCATTGCTGGAGAAGCAGGTAGGGCCACAGGAGGCAGGAAACCAGGCACATCACCACTGCCCATGAAGAAGCCCATCTATTCCCTATGCAGCCCTAAGTAACAACTCTCTTGGAAGCATCACGGCCTTCCCACCCTGCCTGCCCTGCTCCAAGCCACTGGTCCCCCTGCAGTGTCCCCAGCAGGGTATTGGGCTCTGTCCCATGTATGCACACAGTAAGGCCAGTTATAATTTTTGTGGAAAACCATTGCTCCAGCCCAGCTTCACTGCACCCCAATCCTGGTGAGATTTATGTAGATCTGCAACACTATGACTTAACATGGAAAAGAAAAAAAGAAAAGCTGGCCATTCATTTTGCCTGAAGGAAACTGCGCAACCGCAGAGCAGTGGAGACGCAGCCAAGGAATCCGCGCGGCCTCCGAAGCGCTCGGGCGAGCRCCGTGCCTGCTGACGTCACTGCTGCTCCCTCAGGCAAAGCGGGAGAGAGGGAAAACTACAGCTCCCAGCAGCCTGCCCAGGCCCGGGCAGGACAGAGTTCACTGTCACGTTGACAGCGGCGGATTAAGGGTGTGCGGCTGGAAGCGGGTGCCTGGCCCCCGCCGGGCGCGGGGCCTGTGGTGCTGTCGCCAGCCCCCTCTTATCGCCCCTCCGCTCGGCTCTGCCACCTGGACCGGCTCCAAAGCACCCGGTAAGCGCCGACCCCCCCGGTGACTTTGCTCCTCTGACTTCCTTCTTCTGCGAGCAGGAGCCAGCACGGGGAGGGACGGGAAGGACGCAAGCCCGGCSGCGTTTATACCCCCAGCTCTTAGCCAGCAGGAAAATTCGGCTACAGAGACAGCATCGTGTGGCAGAAGGTGTCCCCCTTGGCTAGGAGAGCCCCTTGATATTGAGGTCTTGTGTTTCACAGGCATCTGCAGGACCTGGTCCCCAGCAGGGCAAGTTTCTCTGGTGTTTCAACGTCACTGACAATCGCTGGCTGATGGTCAGTGAGCACTGTGCTCCTGAAACCTCCAGGCTACAGTGACAGAGAAACACGAGCACGGGGGAAACTCTCCACTTCCAGAGTGCCCAAATCCTCCGAGACTCCCCATCTGGGGGTTCCCGAGCAGCACTCGAAACACAGGGCTGCTTCTCGTGGCCCCATCGCCTGGTGCTGGCACTGGAGATGGGCTGTCGGAGGATGGGGTAGGAGAGTCACATCAGGGTAGGAGAGTCCCATCGCCCATCGGCCAGATAAGTGCAGCAGGGAGTGGCCTCCTTCTCCACTCAATCACGCTCTGTGCTTATCTGTTTTCCAGTCCTTACTGCAATTCCTGGGGCCCCGAAGGGATGGTGTCTGCCTGCAGGGTGGGATGTGCTCCGCCACTCAAGCCCTGGGGGAACAAGTCTGCTTATGAGCGAAGCAGAAAGTGAAACTGARCGGTGCAGAGCCCACGCCTCCAGGAGCGCAGGAAGATGGAGGAGAATCCAAGGGTGGACCTCTGGGGAGGTAAGTGACTCCCACACGTGCTCCATTTGCTAGGAGAAAATACAGTACAAGAAAATTCCACCAGTGAAAAGGKAAACCCGAAAGAAAAAAAAAAAAAGAAAGAAAAAGAAAGAAAATAGACTGTTTGGAGGCCAAGAAAAAAACAAGCTTTTTTTTTTTTTCTTTCTTTTTTTTTAATTGAAGGACAAGGGTTAACAAATCACTTTCGGTTTTGAATTCTCGGCTGCAACAAGCTTAGACTTCGCGTCTGCTATTGCAGGCAAGGAGCATCAGAGATTAGGGCTCTGAAACGGGGGAGGTTCTTGGTGGTGCTGCCTGCAAGGCTGGTTGTGGAGAGGTGAAGAGCGTCCTGAGGCAGGAGGCAGCCCCCCAGGGAGAGGACAATGCTGAGGAGCGGCTCCCGGCTCCCGTCASGGATGGCAGGGCTGGGGAGCAACTCCTTCCCATCACCAGCTGAGGAGGAAGAGGCTCTGTTGAAGGCTGCTATCTCACATGGAGCTGGCAGGCAKGCATGCATTGCTCAAAGATACAACTTGGCTCAAGCACAAGATGCAAAGTTTGTAGAGCCCAGAAACCACAAATCTACAGGTGTTTAAATAACAAGTCTTTCCTCTACCCTCTGTGGATGGGAAGCCTCCCTGGGGACGCAGGATAAGGCGGCATTGTTTGYGTCCAGCCTCTCAGGCTCCTCATATTTCAGCATCTGGCATGTACCTGCGTTCTCCTGGTGCCTTGTTAATGCTGCTGCAGGTGGCTATTTCAGTGATACCGAGATGCAATAATCAGATGAGACCTGTCCTCTTCATTTGGAAATGTTCCCATGATAGTCAACAAGAATGAACACAATCATGCTCTGAATGACAGCATCCCTTGACATGAAGCAAGTGCAGTTAAGTTTTCTGTTTTCAAAATAGTGGGGACTTCCCTGTCACCTTTAATCAGTCTTTATTCTAATTTCAGCATCATCATTTCTGTCACTGTAGTGCTTGATCCATAAGATCATTCACAATTAACTTTTTACGGAGTGTCAGAGATAGGAGCTGCACTGTTTAGTTTTGTAAGATTCAGAATATGTTGCAAATGCTTGTGTTCAGTTCCAGGACCTCCATTTAATTGCCCTCTGGTAATTTGCTTTTAATTTGCTGTTTCTACAATGCTTGATCGTGTTTGGCAGAACCACTCCAGAACAGAAACAGAGGAAGAGCGCAAGAAGAGCTAACTTTTATTTTATTTTATTTTATTTTATTTTATTTTATTTTATTTTATTTTATTTTATTTTATTTTATTTTATTTTATTTTATTTTATTTTTATTTTATTTTATTTTATTTTATTTTATTTTATTTTTCAGACAAATGCTCAAATTGACATTAACTATTCTGTCCAATATCCAGATAGAAATGCTTTAAATCCATTTTTATTTACCAATATAGGCAAACAACTATCTGTAGAAGATATTGTGACACATCCCATTATTTAAAAACATTGTAGTATAATGTTAATGGGGTTTGTGCACTAAAAGCATTTCACATTACAGAATCRCGGAATATTCAAGGTTGGAAGGGACCTCTAGAGATCATCTAGTCCAACCTTCCCGCTCGAGCAGGCACACCTAGAGCACGGGGCACAGGGTGGCATCCAGGCGGGTTTKGAAGACCTCCAGAGAAGGAGACTCCACAACCTCCCTGGGCAGCCTGTKCCAGGGCTCTGTCACCCTMACAGTAAAGAAGTTCCTCCTCACCTGGAGATGGAACTTCCTGTGCTCCAGCTTATGCCCAACCTTGGACAGGTTGTAGCATGGATAGAGGAGTGCATCCCTATAAGTGATTACTCATTATATGGCCAGGATTGYGATCAAATACAGAGACCCCATCAATCTTTTTTGAAAGCATGAGGCAGCACGATTCATTGGTGATGATGGTCATGGTAAATTCTCTTCTTGGCAGTTTCCCTGTAGATGAACCTGAAATGCAAAGACTGGGAGTTTTGCTGCATAGTGGTAAAGAGGTGGGTTTTCCTGATGTTCTATCCATAGCTGAGCTGTGAACTCTGATTCCAACAGCAAAGGCAGCCCAGAGTGAGGTGGAGAGCAAAGCAGAGCATCCTGCCCATGAAGAGACCCCTCCAGAAACACTTGGTCACCAAGTGACAAGCAGCTGTCCGGGCCCCTCCTGCAAACCAGAGAAGGATGCTTCAGTGGGCGAATCATCAACTACTGATGAGGATGAGGTGACAGACTCAGGGCTGGCTGGCCCTACCAGAGAGAAGGTCCTGCAAGAAACCAAAGAGACATTGGAAGAATCTGAGAAGACAGGAGATGGTGCCTCAGAAATACCCCAGGCAGAAGATGACATGGATGGAGGTCAGTCCTCTCCCCATCTGCATGTTTGTATGGTATTTCCGAAATGCTGATTATCAGGGCCTTTGCTGAGAGGAGTTAAAACAGGAGGAAGGGTTATTGTTTCTTGTGCTGAAACTGAGCTTAGCTCTTTGAATTTTATTCCTTACAGGCAGGCTAGTCCAAGATAAAACAGAGAGCAAAGGAGAGAGCCCTGTCCAACAGGAAACAGATGGGCAACAGGAGACAGACAGGCAACACAAGAGCTCCCACAGGCCAAAGGAAGATGATTTTTCCATAGACAAGTCAATACACTCCAACAGTGAAAGAAGATATTCAGGTCTGACTGCCACAGAAGGTGTCACCAGTGGCCTCTTGGCAGAGGARAGCACCAGTGCCCCTCTCCTAGATGAGGGACCAGAGCATAGAGAGCAAGAAACTCCAGAGAGCAAATCCCATGGCAYGCTAAGGAACAGACGTGGGACGGAAGGTGAGTTACAGTTGCACGCGGCTGCTGCTGCTCTCTGCAGATGCCTACACTTCACAGAGGCATCGGAAAAATGTAATCAGGACATCTCCAGCACCTGCTGTCAGTTTTCCAGAGTCAAACAGGAAAGGAGGTATTTGCTTTTCAGCACAAAGTTAACAGGCTTGTCTCTCTCCCCTTTGCTGTCCTGCTTTGAAAGGCATGAAACCATGCTTGGCTCTGCATGTTTCTTCCTCTTTCCTTGCTCAGAAAGCAGGAAGAGCCAATGGTCCAAGCAGTAGCACTGTTCTTTTCAACTYGCTCAGCTGGGAGCTGCCCGTTGCCCTTCTTATTGCAGCTCTGCTTGCCTCTTCCCTCAGCAGTGAGTGACAAATTTCCTTCTCTCACTTAGGACACACAACACAAAAGTCAGAGGCTCAGTCCTGCCTGCAGAATGTCACCCCMCAAAACACCAAGCAGGAGATGGCTAAAATGTCCTTCTTGCTGAAAGGTGAGGAACAGAAGCTTCCCTTGCGGGTTACTCATCGACCAGAAGGCASTGATCCTCCACGAACAAGTAAAGAAGCACATTTAATTATTCTTCTCTCTCAGGATCCTTCACAGTCTTTTCTGAGGGTTTGTGGGAATTGCTGTCCATGGCATTTTAGGGAAACAGTTTCTAAGGGAAAAACAAACCATAGCCTTAAAAATAGGCCCAGTTGGAGGCTATTTGTGAACAGGGACAACACTGCAGCTCTCTGGTTTTGATGCAGTACTAACTTGTCCTTGAAGGCTAGGCTGAAGGGCCTCGTTTGCCCAGCCCCTCTTTGGGTCACAAGACATCAAGGAGAAGTCATGGGGCTAAGGTGCACCCCACTGTTCTGCTGGCAGAGCTGTGACCCACAGAGATCTCACTTTGCTGTGGGGAGCAAAGAGCAGCTGTGGCCTGGTCCTCGACGTCCTCCTTTTCTGCACAGGAGCACAGTTATCACTAGCATAGCTAGGAGGAAGGCCATAAGGAAGGCCATAAATGAGCCAGCTTCTGCTGGCTCAGCCACCTCCATACATGGAGGCAGATGCAGTGAAAACTCACAAAACTTAAAGCAAACCTTAAAGTTGGAAGGAAAGCAGCTTGTGACCAGCACTAATCTCTTCAGGAATTGTGTCCTGGGACTCCAGAGCTGTAGCCTTGACTCCGTTTGTGGAGCTATAGCTCCCAGGCTGGTGTGCATGTCCCGCAACATGTGGCAAGACGTCTCTGCAGGCCCTGGGACCCTAAAACACGTCAAAATGAACTGCCTATGAGTGGTAGGGGGAGGTTGGGGAGGGGAAGCAGATCCSTCATAGCTGCTTCCAGCACATCACTGCTGACCCCTTCCAACCGACTTCTGTTCCTTGTCTCGGATTTCTCCCGCTTAAACAGGGCTTGTCCTCGTGCTCTCCGTACTGTTCATCATTGTCATCTTCCGCTTCGGCATCCTGGCCTCCAAGTCCCAGCAAGTCCCCACAAATCCCATAGTGGAGGCCTTCCTCTCCCAGTTCAATGAGCTGCAGAACARGTTCCCAGGGCAGAACCCCCACCTGTGGCTTCGGGGGCGCAAGTTCCTGCAGAAGCACCTCAATGCGTCTCACCACACCGAACCAGCCATCATCATGTTCACRGCCGCACGCGAGGGCAAGAGGACCTTGCAGTGCCTTTCAGCCCATGTGGCTGACACCTACGCAGCCGCCTTGCATGCCAGCACAGTCCACATCCATGGCACGGATAAATTCGGGCTCCAGAGCGACCATGCCAAGCTGGAGGTGGACAAAGAGCTGAGCTCAGCTTTCCAGGCGGGGGGCCGTGCTGCAGTGATACACCGCTTCGAGTTGCTGCCCCCAGGGGCCACCCTCATCTTCTACAAGTACTGTGACCATGAAAGCGCAGCGTTCAAGGATGTGGCCCTGCTGCTGACTGTGTTGCTGGAGGAGGAGACGCTGGAGACCCACATCAGCCTCCCTCAGGTGGAGGAGAGAGTCAGGGACTTCCTCTGGGCCAAGTTCACTGAYGATGGTGCCCCTAGCTCCCACAACCACATGGACACTGACAAGCTGAGCGGGCTGTGGAGTCGCATCTCCCACCTGGTCCTCCCGATCCATCCGGTCCAGACCATCGAGAAGGGAGGCTGCCGCCCATACACCAAACCCTAGGCGAGGGCTGCTCTGGGGAAGGGCTGGGTGTCCCCTCCCGGCTGCCCAGGCCAGACAGAGACACAAACAAGTGCAACGCTCACTTTATAACACCCCAGTGCTATTTCTTTTCTACTTGTTTTTTCTCACCTTGCTGGGAAGAGTTTGACATGTAGAAGGGAATCCAGCTCTTCCAGCCTTGCAGGTAACAAATTGCATGCTGCCTTCCAAAGGGCAGGGAGAACTGACATTTCCAGCTGCTAATTGCACATGAGGACACTATTGCCACTGTGCAGGGGGCAAGAGGGGGAAGTACTTGGCAGGTAGCGTTTCTGTCTGCAAACACTGTCCTTGGAGCAGAGTGCAGAACATTAGCATTACACCAGAAAGATATTTCAGCTCAGTAGCTCTTTTGTACCTCCTCTGTTTGCTAACACCCAAGCACACCAGTGTCACAATTGCCATCACCTACACTATTTCTCTACCTTTGATTGAGAATATCCAGTGGGAGGTCGAATCCCTTAACGTCCACACTTTGAAGTCAGGCTTCCAAAAGGAAAATCAGGATTGATGAACAGTCGTAGCTTGTGATAGTTCTGGGTATGGCCAGTTTTTCCTGATAAAATTCCACTTGTACAGACTGACCTGCACCACAGGAAGACCTGATCCTAAACATAGCAAGTTCAAACAAACCTGCAATTCAAAAATCCTCACACATCAATTAAAAATTATCTCAGATTGTCCGCACCTAAATAGTTGACTAGACAGGGGAATCATGTGGTATGACTCTTGTGTCAGAGAATACAAGGCTACAAAAAATCTCTTGAGGTTGATGCATTTGCTTTGGTGCTATGCGACAGGAACCTCTCTCCGTGCACAGGGCAGAAACCATGAGAGTCATTACTGCTCTTTTCTGCTGCACACAGAGAGGCTGGGTGTGTCCTCAGGACCAGGGCAGGAGCGTGTGGATGAGACACTGTCTGATGCCCACCTGGACTTTGCCAGGKTGCATCAGTGCACACTACACTGAGCCCAGGGACCATAAGTTTTTGCAGCCTGGCTGCCTCCCAACTTTCTTTCCCTGTTTTGGCCTGCGCCTCCCCAGCTAAATTTACTGATGAATGTAGACATTAATATAGGTATTTATGTCAAACGACAGAGCAACCAGGTCACTGCTCACTATGGACACCTTTGCCTTCTTGCCAGGCAGCTGGTGCCCTGATCTGGTCTAAGGATGGCTAGGACAGAGCTGATGGTAGCTGGTAAAGATGAAATCTCTGTCATTAACACTAGAAGCCCTCAACTAAGCAGGTTGATTTCTTATTGGGCTTCCTGAGCTCCATGAAGAGAAATACAAGTCCTATAATCCCTGTGTTGCTCCTGCATGCTAAATGTCTGCACAAGTTTTAAGCTGGAGCCACTAACTCAAGGAAAATCTGGGGTAAGTGCAGGTTAAAGCATTTAATAACACAAGAATCAGCTCCAGATGTCAGCCCCTGGTGCCTACAATCACGCTAGAAAAGTGAGCAGCTGTAGGAAAGGACGCCTGCTAGAAAAGGAGCAGGGTTTATTTCCATCTAAACAGCATAGGCTAAGGCCTTGCGAAGGCCTAGAGTTGAGTAAGACACAAATCAAGAACACTCAAGTAAAGCTGCATTTTAGTGCTCCTTACAGCAACCAGGCCTTTATGTTGACTGGGTCTCCTACCAATGGTGCCTTGTTGATCTGTCCTCACTGAGGGCTCAGCTGAGGCACAGTCACTCATCCCAATGCCTAGAATCACAGCCTGTCTCCTTCCTTCCACRTGCCTTGTCCTCTCTTGGGGGATCTGGGGCAATGAACTTGGAGAAGGGGTTTAAACAAAGGAAGAGCAGGTTGCTATTTCAAATTCCAACCAAAGATTTGTTTCTTTACATTGTCAATCACATGCCAACAAAACTCAGGACAATTGCCCCTTTTTTTTTTCTACAGATGGTAAAATTTTACTCACTAGCCTGATCTAACTGAACAGCTGGGGCTATTGCTCAGTTTATCTCCCACTGCAGACTGAGCTAAGTTCCTGCTGCAAAGCTAAGCACTAGTGTGAAGTGGTTCATACAGGTTATAACGATAACAAACACTGGGCTAGACAAGAAAACTGCCTGCTGGAGTCCAGCATCACAAGGGGCCAACTCAAAACATGCTTTTGTGCAAGATAAGAGCAAGAACCAATTTGGTTGCTTCATCCCCTTCCTCCCTATCATTGCTCTACACTATTTTCTTTTCCTCTCTCTACATTTCATAGCAATGATGTAGAACTGGCAGAGCATTAATCACGTTATGTTAACATCTTTAAGGAAATGACTATTTAAAAAGCTATCTCGCTAACAGTTTTCTGAGTTTGTAATGCATAGCCAAGTTATGCAGCGGCAATTGAATGCTGCATGAGCACATCCCTCTACGCGTCATCTACCACAACTGTTCCAGTATGGATATATTTTTATAACCTTTTAAAGAGAAAAAAAAAATCTGTTTACATCTGTTTATTTCTGAAACAAAACTTTTATTTTAAAATAAATAACGACATTGTGGAAGAAAAAAAAAGCCTTCAGAGTGTGACTGAGTCCTATCCATTCTCTCATTTTTTTTCCTAGTTCATTTTAAGCAAATCTCATTAAGCAAATGAGATCATCATATTAATTTCTATATAAGTCAAAGCTAGAGGTGTGCAAACAATGTCAACATTTGCTTTTCTTGTGAAAATCCCAAACAAGCTTTTTTTTTTCTTCCGTGCTTGTCATTTGGGGCAAACATTCACAACTTTCAAAATGAGGGCAAAATTAAAAATAAAACCACAAACAACACAAGCAGCCTATGCTGCTGAACTCAACCAATGTCTGCATAATATTTATGGCAATGATTAAACCGACTCCCTGACAACATTATGGAAATACAGAAAGCAAATATTTCCACACTTMAAAGTTCTTCCATGGCATGGGCCTCCACGTGGCCCCTCGGGCCTCCGTGCACACGGAAGGCTGGAGGAATACAGGCCTCTATGTGGCTTCATGGGGCCTTTGTGCACGCGGGTCCGGGTGGCTTTATGACCCTCCATGCCATCGTTGGGACCTCCATGTGTTCCGGGCTGGGAGGGTCCTACGGGGCTCTGTGTGGCCCCTGAGGCTTCCATGCACAAGGAGCCAGTGGGGCCCTAGGGTTCTCTTAACGGCCCTCCAGGGCCTCCGTGCGCATTGGCCTTGGTAGCCCAAGGGGTTCCATGCAGCCCCTCACAGCCTCCGTGCGCATGGGGCCAGAGGGGCCCTAGCATTCTCCCTAGGCTCTTTAGGCCCCTCCTGTGCACAGGTCTGGGCAGGGGAGCCTATGCGCCACTATGCAGCTCCCTGGGACCTCCATGACCACAAGCTGGGGAGGYTGTATGTGCCTCCATGAAGCCTGCCGAGGTCTCCATATGGATGGGCCTTGGGGGCCCTGGAGGACTTGGTGTGGCCCCCTGGAGCCTCTATGCACATGGGGATGGGGATGCCCTAAGAGGCCTCTTTGAGACTCCTGGGCCTCCGTGCGATTGGCAGCTGGGGGTTCTACGGGCCTCTGTGTGGCCTCCCATTGCCTTCGTGTGCAAGGGGTGAGTGGGCCCTACAGGATTCAGGGCAGCCTCCTGGGGCCTCTGTGTGCACAAGATCAGGGGAGCACTCCAGGCCTCTGCTTGGTACCCCAGCGTCTCCATGTGCATGGGACCTGGGGGACCCTGCACGGCTCTGTGCAACTGTGATTCAGGCCTAAGGTTCTCTGTAAGACCTCCCAAGCCTCTATGTATCTGGTGCTGAGGCGTCCCTACAGGCCTCGGTGTGGTCCCCGGGGTCTCTGCGAGCAAGGGGTGTGGGGGCCTATGGACCTTCATGCGGCTTCCTTAAGTATTTGTGAACACCAGATGGAAGGGGGAGTCCTTGGGAGCTCCATGATGACCCCTGAGTGCACGTAGCCAGGGTGGCCCTACAGGCCTCTGCATGGCCACTAAGGGCCTCTATGCATATGGGGCCAGGGGAGCACTGTGGTCCTCGACAGGCAACTCCAGGGACTCTGAGTGCCGGGATCCAGTGGGGACCTATGGCTGTCCGTATGGACTCCTGCGGCCTTTGTGCGAATGGGTTGGGGGCGCCCAATGGGCCTTCGTGAGTCCCCAGGGGGTCTTTGTGAGTACAGTGATGGGGGGCACTACAGGCCTCTGTGCAGCTCCCCACAGAGCTTCCATGTTCATGGGGTTGGGGATGCCCTACGGGCCTCTGTGCTCATGGAGGCTCCATACACAGGGGTCAGGGCATCGAGAGGCCTCCACGGGGATGGAGGGGCCCTATGGGTCTTTGTGCAGCACACCGGGGCCTCTGCATATGCAGAGCTGCTGCTACGGGCTTAYGGGCCTCTAAGCAGACCCCAAGCTCCTCGGTGCACACTGGCTCAGCGGTACCACACTGGCCCCCTTGTGACTCCCGGAGCCTTCATCTGCGTGGTGCTAGGGGGAGCATACAGACCTCTGTACACATGGAGCTGTCGGGGCACCCATGGCATTGGTCCAGCCCCGGGGACCTCCATGAGAAGAGCTCCTGAGGAGCTCAGTGGCTCAGGGAGGCAAGGGGCTTGCCTGCTTCGAAGAAGCCACCTTGCTGAGCCTGAAAGGAGAGGTAAAGGCACAGGCAGGATGTGAGGGCGCTGCTGGTGGGAGGAGGAGGAGGACGCCTTCCTGGGGGTGCTTGCGGGGCTGTTTSTGGCTTTTGGAGGCCYGRGTGGCTGCTCTGCRCAGCTGCTTCTGTGAGCCCTCTGCCCTGCAGCCAAACGCAGTCCAGGCCCTTGGCCCTCAATGAGCCAGGGACTTGAGAGGTGGTGTGTGTTCATTCGGAGCCCTGGGGACTGTTTTGAAGAAGCCTTGTGTCATGCAGCTCTGCTACAACATGGGATGCATGGAGCTGGCGGAGGCCTATGTGCTATACACCATGTAGCCTTCAAACGGGGCAGAGGAGAAGCAGCTGGCTTTGTATGCTAAAGAAGGATGATCAAGAAGGAAGGAAAGGGKYGCAAATCTGTCTTTTGTCAGGTAGCAAATGGGCTATGTTCAGGTAGAGCCCAAGGCTTTCACCAAGCCCCAGAAACCTCCAGCGGGGCAGGTCACAGRCAGTGCTTATGTCCGGGAATAGTAAGTGAGTGCGACTCACGTCCAGATCCTCCAGCCAAGGGGTTGTTGGTACAGGCATCCTTCTGCACCTCCACAAGGCTGCTCTT
>NW_020455552.1:740365-747239 GCF_003342845.1 Nothoprocta perdicaria | reverse complement strand
GTTCCGGATGGAGCTGTCGTGCCCAGAGGGGGTGCACAGAGCCCCTGCCCTGCCGGGGGTCTCCTCGGCCCCTGTGCTGTTGCCCCAGCCACTTGGMGCTCTGCTCTGCGGGACTGGCTTCCTGCTCGCACCTCTCTGGGACACCCGCTGGCCCCGGCAGCTCCGTGTGTACCCACTCGGGGACCCGAGTCGAGCCTCAACTCAGCACCAGGCTGTGTGCCAGTCCTGTGCCCTGGCATGACTCCCTGTCCAGCCCCTGCAGCCCTTCCTGGGCCCAGAGCAGCCGTGGTGGAGCCGACGCTCTCCAGAAGCTGCTTGGGGCCAGGTAATGGCAGTGGGCMGGGGGTTGCATGAGATGGGTGGTGTGGGCGGTGAACAAAGTGCCACCTTGTGCCACTGCTTGCTTGCTCCTGTGTCCTACATCTCCCTTTTCCCTTCCCCTCTAACGTGCAAACCAGCCATCCTGCTCCCCAGSCCTCCTTGCCATCCACGTCCCCTTCTTGCAGCAGGTCTGTTCCCTGATCCTGCCCTAGAAGGACACCCCTGAGCAGCTTGAGTCCAAGGCCTGTTTGGTCTTTGTCTACTGACCACCGAGCCCTAGAAAAATGGCAGCAAAGTTGGTTCCCRGAGCGCTTGGTGCTCCTCACATCTGCACATCTGCTGATCCTCAGACACTGTCGCGTGACAGCTCGGGTTTGGACACGTCGCTGCTGCCGGCTGCATGGCAGCCCTCGGTCCTGCCGCTCCGTCACCAGCCTGAGCTCGGGAGCAGTCCCCTGGGACACAGTGTGTCACTGTACATAGCATGAGTGTCTAGACATATAGAAATTATGTATTCTGGCAACGTCTCCATCCCTCAGCAGCCACAAAGTTTTTGCCCTAAGAGAATTACAAGGAACCCCAACAACACCCCCCAACTACATTTCTGCAGAGTGGATATGAGTTAGAAATGTCGTCTGGGTCCTTGCTCTGTTCTTTTATTAGTGCTTCCTAAAAACAAACACCCCAGCTGTGTCTGTAGCACAAACGCGAAAGAGGCCRATGATCATTGTCCCCTGCGTGTCCCGAGAGCCACGACAGAGAGCACAGAAGAGGTGAATGGACCTGGGGAGGGCATCCCAAGRGCAGGAGTGCTGGGGAGGTCCCGCTGGCAGCCGACTTCATTGGCATGAAACGAGAGCAGCGCTGGGGGTGCTGCCAATAGACAAATCAAAAGAAGYCACCGGCCAGACAACACTAATTCCTTCCTCAGGTTTCCCCCCACATGGCAGAGCTCTGAAAGGATGGCTGGGTTTATTTTAATTCAATGTTTTTCTTGGCTGGATTTGGTTTCCTTTTCCCTCTGCCACTTAACAAACCTTGGCCCTGCAGAGTCACCATCTCTGGTGAAACCTCAGCCTACAGAAACCATCTTCAACTGGGGACAAGGACAAGTCCTAATTCCCTTCACAGAGTCCCATGTATCAGCAGTGTCTCCTTGCCCCTGGGCTCACTACAGCCCAGCTATTCCATATTACTGACACCTCATGCAAGCAAGAGGGACCAGGAAAGAGGAGCTCGAAGGATATTTGGGTCGTAAGACTTCACGGTCTTGAAGGTCTTGAAGGTATCTCTTTTGGTTAGAAACAAGAAATAGTAAGTTCTAAATTAAACCCCAAGATACAAGGGAAAAAAATAAAAAAAATTAAAAAAAATAAAAAAGCAGGTACTAGGGGAGACAGTGACAAAGATCAGAGCTCTTCTGTCCTCCTTTGACAGGTCATTAAATGAACCACTTCCCAGCACAGCACAGCATCCATAGGTGCATCGACCTCCTAGAAATACACAGCCTTGCTCCTCGTTGGCCCTGCCAATGGGAASAGCAACAACCCCATCCATTGGACTGAAGTGAAGGAAACCTCCTGAAGTGAGGGAAGAGCACCAGGTTCAGCTCTAGCAGACTGGAAGGAGCAATCGCCCAGGGCCCGAGGTCTCCGGGGTTTGGCTACTCCACCAAAACCAGGGCAACTGGCTTTCCTGGGGCACATACAAGATTCAAGAAGGAAGCTTCAAGTTTTGTTTCAAAGAAGCAGGGTTTGTTCAAGATTGCTCTGATCCTGCAGCCCCTTTGCTGAGCTCTCTGAGGATGCGGACGTGACGGGGATGTTTGTGGTCCAGGACAGACACAACAGCCCTGTCACCAGGAGGTTGTGCTGTTGGGGGCTGTTGTTCTCCCCATGGAGCCAGCTGCAGGACTGGCGTGGACGCTGCCCATGCTGGGAGCAATGCAGAGGTGCATGCTATGGCCCACTCACCTTTCCCTGTAGATTAATCATTCACTATATGACACTTCCTGCTGCAGGAGCCCCCAAATCCACATCGGGGACAGCTGTATAGGTAAAATACACATAATGTTTAGCTGTTAAGCAATTTTCAAGCATGCAGTAATTTGTCTCCGCTAAGCTCTTTTGGTCCCACACAGAAAGGTGGAAATGCCAGCACGACRTTTATATTTGACACCAAAGGAAGGAGAACGTGCCTTCCAGAMAGCAGAAATTGCTCCAGCACTGTGACCCTTTCTGCTCGCTGGTTTTCCAGGCCACACAATTCCTGCCAAGTCTGGATCCGCAGGAGAACAAGGGAGTCCCCCTTTGTGAGCTGCAGCCTCTAGTGCTGTTGGCCAACGCCAGTCACGTTGGCTCATCCCTTCCTCGGCCTCCCTCTGGAAGTAGCATGATCCACATCAGCCGGGACTCCTGCTTGCAGATCCGCTTCCGTCTGGGCAGTTCCCACACCTTAAAGGAAGCCGTCTTCCAGGGTAGTAAAACCACACCTAACTACCTAACATTGCTGAGATTTGTCTAAGAGTTAAGAGAAAGCAGGAAATTTAATGTTGGCTAGGATTTCAGATGGTGCAGAGTGTGAAGAAACCCTGTGCAGTCCTGCCCACGAGCGTCCTAGAGGGTTGGTGGCACCAGCGCCCTATGGAGGAGGCAAATRCGTGGCCAGTGCTCAACATGTCCACACCTTGCTGGTCCAGGCCTGCCTGCTGGCTTGCGGCAGCGACCTTGAGGAGATCTTAGCTCGCAGGACAACAGGGCAGTATCGCTGGGATGGAGACCCAGTGATGCAGGAGTCACCACTCTCCCCAAAGTCCAGTCGCCTCTGTGGACGACAGCAGGGCCTACGCAAACTCTGCACCCAAGACTGCACTGAAAACAACTGATGGAGCTGGCCTAGCTTCTGTTTAAAGAGTCTAGACACTCCAAGATAGACAATAACCCCCCCTTTTTAATCCCTTCACCCACGGATCTGAATTAGAAAGAAAACATATCCAAGAAAGGTATCCCTTTCTTTAAAGGGTCCCTCTTCACATGCTCCATTCCAAGGGCTGCCAAAGCTGTCCCTGCGTGAACGGTTTGGTTCAAAGAAGGGAAAAGGATGAGCAGGACCTGGGAGAGCTYCCATGTGAGGAGAGGAAAGGGGAGCAGGGACTTCTTAGTCGGGAAAAGGAGGACTGAGGTAGAGGGAGAGGATATCTGTAACAGCAGAAGTGAAAGGAGAGGGTGCATGAGGAGCCACAGTCGTTGTCACTCGGTTGTCAGGGGTGGCTTTGTGGGCAGGACGCTCCCCTCTGATGTACAGCAGGACCTGGATGTAGGCACAAGTGCTGAGGTCCCCTGGGATGCAGAGGTCCCTCTTGACGGATCTTGGCACGGAAAGCCAAGCGGAGCAGCTCTGGTGCTGGAGGAGGAGGGAGAGGCACCGGGCGTAGCACAGACCAGGGCTCCGAGTGACCTCGTCACAACATCCCAAGGGTCTGGGGTCCACGGGGGTGGACCCGGCTGCGGATGCAGAGCAGCTCCCTTGCCCCAGYGCAAGCGCAGCCGGAGCAGCCAGCACGGCCTTCGGAGCACGGCCAAGGACAAGGACAGCTGGGTTGGCGGGCGCCCAGCGCCTGCTCTGCAGCGGGAGCCCTGCTTGCTCCCATGCAGCCCGGGCACATCCCAGCCATCCACCTTCACCTCCGGCCCTGGAATCAGGGTGCAATTAACTGCATTAACACTCAGTCCTTCCACCTGGCCTGGGTGCAGCAGGAGCCCCAACATCTCCACAGCACCCAGCTCCTCAGGCCGGGAGAAGAAACTGGCTGCCCACAAAGGGCTGTGAGGGGGGGACATGGACCTTGCTCCACACTGCGGCCACCCCAGACTGCCACCGGTCATGTTGGCACCAGCGTCCTGCAGAGTGGAGCGTCCTCCTCCTCACTGCCAGTCGTGCAGCGCAGGGGGAAGCCCATCCTGCATGGAGAGGGCCATCCTGCATGGAGAGGGCCATCCTGCAYGGAGAGGGCTATTGGCAGCATTCACAGCCAAAGAGGGTCAAGCCTCCTCCAGGTCTGCAAACTGGTTAAATATATACAATCTGAGCTATAATACAGATAGGAAATACAAGAAATGCCTTTTCTAGCAGGCATTGTTCACTCCAGCTCTTTTTTTGACTTCAGCTCTTTGCGAGAGCTTTGCTCTTGTAAATACCTTGTTTTCTCTTTTCTGCCTTTCGTGCCCAACTCTCTGGAGAGAGGAATGTCTCTTTCCACTGTCCAGGATGTGGCCACCATGATTTGTTCTTCCCTTAATCCTCCTTGCACCTGCACAAAGCACAGAGAACAGTCAGTGGAAAGCAGAGACTTGACAAGATCCGAAAGCACAAGGGTATTTCTGTACATGCGACTATAGATACCCCCCAACAAGGATCAATACTGGTCACTAAAGCAGTGCAGARCGAGGCTCATCGAGGTCTCCCTGCGCACCAATATGCCAGGAGGGGATGAAGCGGAGCCGCTGCCACCGCTGGCGGCCCCGTGGGGACGTGCTGTCCCCGCTCGCRCCGCTGTGCGCTCTGCATACCGGCTCGCACCGGGGCGAAGGGCAGGGAGGGCGCCGGGACATCCCGCTCGGAGGCTCCTGACAGCCCCCCCCCACACGAGGCGGCTCTGCAGGATGCAGTGCCCCAGTGTCGGCACGTGTGTGTATGTGTGTGCATATATGAAGGGAGGAAGAACAAGACCCAGCATTACCCAAGAGAGGAACAGAGGAAAAAGATAAGATCCCTCTTTGCCTCCACTTCTCTAGGATGAACAAAGCCAGCTTCAGCCCCAACCATCTCGAGGTCTTCCACAGGTTTTGCTCCAATGTGTTGATGTCTTTCTTGTGCTGGGGAGCCCCAGCCTGGGGCTGGCATGCAGAACAGAGCGGGAAAGCAGCAGAGCAGTGCTGAACTTTGGCTAGCCCAGCCCAGGGTGAGGTGGCCCCCTTCAYCACGGCAGCTCCGCAGCCCGGGCAGCGGGAAGGACAGAGAGGCCTCCAGAGCTGGGCGCTGCCTCCATTGCCCGGGAGCATCCGCAGCCCGGCCTCGCTGCTGCGCCGCTGGCCTCGGTGGTGACCTTGGGCCACGTCAGCAGCACGGGGCACAAGGCGCTGCAGCTCCGCCGGCCATCGGCCCCGCGCTGCGCCCGGCAGTGCCAGCCCTCGCGTCCAGCACCCGCCGAGCAGGGCGCTCGTGGGTGCTGGAGGGGCGTGGGAACAGCCACACACAGGCACACGCATGTGCACACACATACACACGTGCACACACATATAAATACAGGTGCACACACATACACACAAGGGCGCTCGTGGGTGCTGGAGGGGCGTGGGAACAGCCACACACAGGCACACGCATGTGCACACACATACACACGTGCACACACATATAAATACAGRTGCACACACATACACACACATGTGCACACACATACACACACACCACGCTGCTAGAGGAGGGGTGAAGGCTGGAGCACCAGTCTCCCATCCCTGCTTATCCCCCGTTATCTCCCAGACAAACCCAAACCAGGGCCGGACAGAGCACAGGGGCCCTGACGGGCTCACGCTCGTGGCAGCCAAGGCTGGGCCACGCTGCCGCCGTGGACTCTCCRTGGCTGGATGGGGCTGGGGCAGCCCAGGACATGGGGCAGCACTTTGGGGTGCAGTGCAAGGTGCTGGGAGGACGGGGTAGCCCAGGCTATGGGGCAGCACCCAGGGGTGCAGTGCAGGGAGCTGGATGTGTCTGACACAGCCCAGGCAGTGCCCAACACCCAAGGGTGCATTGCAGAGTGTTGAATGGGGCTGGGGCAGCCTGGACAGCAGGAAGCACCCAGGGGTGCATTGCAGGGTGAAGGGAGGATGGGGCTGGAGCAGCCCAYRCTATGGGGCAGCACCCAGGGGTGCAGTGCAGGGTGCTGGGAGGAAGGGGCTATCCGCRAGGCTGGCAGCAGCCCCACCAGGTGCCACGGCAGCGGGGGGACCTTTGCAACACCTCAGGCGATGCCAAGTGCAAGCRCGGCAGCCATGTCACAGCCTCAGCRTGGACTCTGCACTYGCCGGCACGTTGGCCTCGGCCCCGCCGGCAGGGAAGCCCRTCCCGATAAGATAAGACCCTGCCACCTGCCCTGGGCTGCCCTGGCGGGCACGGGGCCGCCGGGCTCCACATCCACCTCCACGGAGCATCCCCAMGCCTGGGAGCTGCTGGGAACTGCCCCGAGGGGGCGACTTGTCCCGTCTCTCTTTCTGGACTTGTGCCCAGCTRCCTCGGGGCGCAGCG
Source organism: Nothoprocta perdicaria (assembly GCF_003342845.1). Lineage (NCBI taxonomy): Eukaryota > Metazoa > Chordata > Aves > Tinamiformes > Tinamidae > Nothoprocta > Nothoprocta perdicaria. The sequence goes on along the minus strand of NW_020455552.1, from coordinate 740,618 downwards.
GGACTCCCGCCGGGCTGCGGCTCCCTCGGGACGCCCGGGTCCGCGCAGCAGCGCCCGGAGGGGACGGGCATGCGGATACCCGCGGCCGGGGCAGGCTCGCCCAGCGTCAAGGCCGCGCGGGGGACGGAGGCTCCCTGTCCTCGTCCCCTCCTCCCGCGGCGGGGAGGAGGAGGGAGCGGCGGGGACGTCCCCGCAGGGTCACGTCGGGTCCCACGCGCGGCGGGGGCGGCGCGCGGGCGGGGCCGCGGGCGCG
>NW_020455552.1:738428-739966 GCF_003342845.1 Nothoprocta perdicaria | reverse complement strand
AGGGAGCTCGCGGCGCTCTGGCGGCACCGCGGCGCCTGCCGCGAGCCCGGAGCCCGGAGCGCGCGGCGGCGACGCGGCTGGACCGTGCCGGGCACGCTGTGGTGTGGGGCGGGCGACTCGGCGGGGAGCCCCACGGAGCTGGGTACGGCCCCGGGGAGCGGGGTTGGGGGAGCAGCGCAGCTGGACCGGGAGCCCCCCGGAGCTGGGTGCGGCCCCGGGGACAGCGGGGCGGCTCGACGGGGCAGTCGCGCTCACGGGCGCCTTCCGCAGGTCTCTTCCGCGGCCCCGACCGCTGCTGCCGGGAGCACGACCGGTGCGAGGCGCAGATCGCGGCGCTGGAGTTCAACTACGGCATCCGCAACTACCGCCTGCACACCGTGTCCCACTGCGACTGCGACGGCAGGTGCGGGGCGGCCGGAGCCCCCCGACCCGGCCCAGAGCCCCTTGTTCCGCCCGGCCAAGCTCCTCACCCGCCCCTGCCGCAGGTTCCGCCGCTGCCTGCTGGACCTCAATGACACCATCTCCAACCTCATCGGCGTCACTTTCTTCGACCTGCTCGAGGTGCCGTGCTTTGTGCTGGAGCCGAGCGAGGAGTGTGTGCAGTGGCACTGGTGGGGAGGGTGAGTGCGGGGGAGCTGGCGCTGAGCCCGGAGCCCTTGTCCCTGTCCCCAGCATCGCCAGGGCAGCTGAGCCCCCCAGCGCAGCCGGTCATGCCCCGCGGGGTCCCCAGGTGCCAGCGTTACGAGATGGTGCCCCTGGCCAGGATGGTGCAGCCACATCAGTACCACGCGGGTCGCCCATCGCGGCCGGAGGAGGAGGGGACGAATGGTGCCACTAGGCAGCCCCCCAGCGAGGGCAGGGGGAAGCGCCCCAGGCTTGGCCGCAAGCGGCTCCGACAGAGGCTGGGACAAAACCCGCAGCTCCCGGGGCAGCAGCAGAGACTCGTGACGGTGCCGCCGCAGCGGAGCCCCGGGGCGCCGACTCCCGCACTGCCTAGAGGGGAGGCTGAGCCCGCAACCGGGTCCCTGCCGGCGCCGGGGCCTCCCGCAGCAGTGGCCGTGCGGGAGCAGGACTCCGGGGGARGGCAGGAGGTGGGGGCAGCGCAGGAAGCGGGTACGGGCTCAGCACAGCCCACCTGCGCGGCCGCGTGTGAAGGAGACGGCGGCGGAGCCAGCAGGGCCGCGGAGCCGCCCGGAGCAACCGCGGTGCCGCCTCCGCAGCAGGGTGAGTCGCGGCCGGGGACACGAGGAGGGTTTTGCCAAGACGGAACGGGGCCGCCCCTGCCCGCGAGGGGCCCGCGCGCTGCAGGTGTCCCTGGCCGCTTCCTCGCAGGCCGCGGCCGGCCGTGCAGTTGCTTCAAGCGCTTGGACAAGTGCGAGCAGCAGATCGCGCCGCGCCAGGCCAAGCACGCGCTGCACAACGCGGACACCCGCACCCTCTTCCACTGCAACTGCACGCGCAGGTGGGTGCCCTGGGCGCGGGGCGCGCGGGGCGCGCGGGCGGCGCTGCCGTGACCCGCTGGGCCAGGCTGGCGCGGT
>NW_020455552.1:731749-738063 GCF_003342845.1 Nothoprocta perdicaria | reverse complement strand
CGCCCGCCCTGCCCTTCCGCAGCTGCGTGGCGGCGGCCCGGGCTCTGCTCCTGCCCGCTTGGCATCTCTGGAGCTCCCTGGGGCGCTGGGGACCCCTGCCCGCGAGCACCCTGGCGAAGCAGCGAGAGCAGCGGGCACAGGACGGCGGCGGGCGGCTCTACCCGCGCTGCCTGCGGCTGCCGTCGCAACGGAGCGGGGACGCCCGGCCCGCCGTGACAGCCCCGTGACGGCCGCGCGGTGAAGAGGTGCGGGGCAGAGCTGCTTAACCCCCGTCTCGAAGGCAAAGGAAGGTGCTGAGCTGAGCGTGGCTGGTGCCGTGACTCGCGGCGGCAGGGGCAGCAAGCGGGGCGCGGGACGGGGCACGATGCCCTCCCCAGGAGCGAGGGCTGTGCGGGGACAGGAGGCAGGAGCACCCGGCCAAGGGAGCTCTACCCCTGGGGCAGGGGAGATGCTCCAGCCCCCCAGCCCCTTGGGGCGGTTGAGTCCCAGATGGGGAAGGGGCAGAATTACTGCCASCTCCCAGGCTTTGGAGCCCGCCTGCAGCGGGGACTGCAGGGSGAGCCTGGCCCCTGCCCCAGGGGGCTGGCACAGAGGGAAGGGGGTTACAGCTGGGGCTCCATCCCCACCATTGCTGGAGCAAAGCTGGGCCGGGCAGGGGGCAGCACCCGGGCGCTAGAGGGGCCGTGCTGGGGAGGGCAGAGTCCCGGGATGCAGCAGCAGGAGGAGAAATAAAGGCTGGCGCTGGAGCGGTGTGGCACTGCCCCCCTGCAGTGAGCACAGCGCAGGCGGGGGGCAGCATGGTTTATTTTGTCACTCGCACTATGGCTCAGGCACAGAGGTAGCAGCAGGGACGGTGCAAGCTCTGAGCTCCTGGGGACCCCCAGCAGCCCCCAACAGCTGGGGCAGAGGGGAGGCCAGCTCTGCCCCAGCGGCACTCAGGTGCCCTGGCTAYGAGGGGGTTTTGCCCCCCTTTACCCTCAAACTTCACAAGGGGCCTCCCCCAGCCCCCACCCTCCCATCCCCGCTGTGCTGCCTCCCCACATGGTCCCCCCCGGGCAGCATCATGGGCAGCAGGGGCCAGTAGCAGCCCCCTACGAGCCAGGCACGCAGTGGGGTATGGGGACAGAGGGGCGGTCACTGCAATAAATAAAGGAGAGGAGGTTTCAGCAGGAACATCAGTGGTGGAGCAAAGCAGGCAGCAAGCGCCCTAGCCAAGGCCCGGGGCCGCTGCAGCTGTGTCCTGAGCAGGGCTAGGGCTGTCCCGCGCCCGGCGCCAGCTCCTCGTCCCTCGGGGAGCTGCCCAGGGGGGCCCCCACGGGGCTGCTGGGGCTCATCTTCCTGCCCGGGTAGCCTTGGTCCACGCTTTCTCTGCGCGGGCCCGCGACGGGGTCAAGTGTCTCCAAGCGGAGCGCGGGCAGCAGGCCCAGGGTCCGGGGGTCAGCCCTGGCCAGGAACGTGTCCCCAGAGACGTGCCAGAGACCACACTGGTCCCACGCCGTCTGGTAGCCAGAGGTGCCGTTCTGGCCCTCSGGGGTCGGCGCCGCGTCCTTGGCCCTGGCCCCGCGCTCCTGCTTGGGCAGGTGGAGGGCGGGCAGGTGGCCCGCGAGGCCACGGCGGCCCTGGGGCGAGGGGCTGCGGCTGGCGCCCCGCTCACGGCTTGCCGGCCGCAGGATGAGGCCCTGGAACTTGGCCAGGGTGGGGCTGCGGCTCCGGTGCTGCTTCATCTTGCCCGGGCTGGGGCTGCGCGACGTGGAGGCCAGCAGGACCAGGGTGCTGTCGTCCTCCTCGTCGGAGCCCTCCTCGGACCTGCACAGTGAGATCTGCAGGGCGCCCGCATCAGCGCCGCCGCCGCCAGGACCCGGCCGTGCCCGCGCGGCCCCGGCGCCGCTGACCTGGAAGGGCTCCGTCACGCCCACGATGCTGCTGGAGGCCGTGCTGTAGTAGCCGAGGATGTAGTCGCCTCGGCCCTGGGGCAGTGCCTCCTCCGAGAACAGCACCTGCAGCCGCGGGCAGCCCGTGGGCACCGGGGCGCCGGCGCAGCCGCCAGCCGAGGTCAGACAGAGCACGGAGGCAGGGCCGGTGCCCTCCCCACCACGGCCCCCGGGTGCTCCTCACCTGCGCCCACGCCTGCTTCTCCACGCAGCAGTCATCCTCCTCGCTCCTGGCCCAGACGTAGGACACGTAGTCTTTGGGATGCCGAAAACCCACCTGCGCGGGCACACGCACCAGGGCCCAAGGATGAGGCAAGGAAGGCGCCAGCAGTGACGCCCTCCACTGTGCTCGACCCCGTCTCCCTGCACTCAGCTCATGTTTGGCTCTGCTGTGTCCTAGCCTCGGGGCCAGCAGGTTGGACTACKGGCTCTGGGAGGTGCAGGGTGACCACAGGCCACGCGCGGGGCTGGGGAGAGAGCCAGGCACCCAGCTGCCCCTGGCACGTCTGGCCTTGGGCCTCATGGAGACCAGGGAGTGGGAGGAAGGGGAGGCTGCAAGATGCGACTGCTTTGAGGTTTGGGAGCTTCTCTCCAAGGGAGGGAGCCTGCAGGGGACCCGAGCTGCAGGAGGCTCCAGCCATGCACCCCAGCTCCTTTCAGCCCCAGAACAGCAAGGCCCCCYGCTCCTTTCGGCTGCGGAGGCGCTACCTGGTAGAGGCCGATCCAGTCCCAGGAGCTGCGGTGGAAGCCGGCGGCCATCCTGTACCTGACCACCGCTTGCTCGGGCCTGCTCCACTCCTCAGCCACGTAGATCTCCACGGGGGGGCTGTCGGCCTTAGAYGCAAACTGCCGGGGACACGCAGGGCAGGAGCGAGGGCAGGAGGCACCGGCGGCAGCAGCCACGGGGCAGCAGGCCGGTCGTGCCCCTACAGCCGCACTGCCTCTGGCTCCCAAACCAGGGGGTCCTGCTGCCCGCTGTGGACCCCCACCCCCAGCGGGAGGAAGAGCCCCAGGGGAGCCCCACAGAGCTGCCCGGCACGAGGGTCTCACCTGCACCGCAAAGACGGCGGCCACGGGCTTGTGGTCGCTCACAGTGTACTCCATGTGGCTGCAGTAGCAGAGCTGGCTCACGGAGAGGCCAGCCCGACCCGGCTGGCAGCCAGCGCCGGGAGACTTGATCTTCCAGAGGATACGGTCGGTCCAGGCCGGCTTCCGCTTCTTGACACTGCAGGGTGCCAAGGGGCAGCGTTGCCCGACACTCAGCACTGCCCGGCACAGCCCCGGCTCCAGCCTCCAGCCCCCATTGCGGCTCCCATCCCCTGCACGACCCAAGCGCCCTCCTCGTACCTGCTGTCGTACTTGTTGGTGCCCACGTCAAACTTGAACGTGGGCGGGAAGTTCAGAGGCCCCTCCTGGAAGCCGCTCAGCACAGGCCAGGTGCTCTTGGCAATGTTCAGCTGAGAGCAAGAGCAAGTCAGGGGCAAACCCGGCACCGTGGCCGGACCCCATGCGCTCCCTGCGCCCAGCCAGGCCGCCCGCGGCAGCCRCTGCCCCCCTTGCTGCCCGCCCTACAGGGCAAGGCGCAGCGGGTTGTCCTTGCCGTGCAGGTCCCCAGTCCCACTGCCACCAGCTCTTCCAGACATGAGAAAAGAATTGCTAGTGAATGTGTAGAAAAAACAAGGAAAACATCCGAGGGAAAACACCCCGAGGCGGTGCTTGCCCTTTGCCCGGGAGCTGGGGCTCTAGCCCTTTGTGTCCCACGGGTGGCAGGCGGGCAGCAGCAGGACGTGCCCGTGACACACGTGGGACCTCCAGCGGGTCCCATGGGACCGCACAGCAGCCGCCTCGCCTCTCACCTGGTCCTTCTCCCAGAGCTGGCTCAGGATGTTGCTGTCGATGGCGTACTTCACAAAGCGGATGTCGAGGCTCTCGATGCGAAAGTTGAGGTCCCCGAACCAGAACACGAGGCTGGGGACGGAGGGGTGGCGCGTCAGAGGGGCCGGGCCGCGCGGCGAGGCGCGACGAGGCCGGCGGGCGCCGGCGCTCGCGGCAGCACCAATGTAGGTCAGCGCTCAGCCGATAGCCTGGCCGCCCGCCAGACTAGCTTAGGTGCGGAGCGAGCACCGGCAGGCAACCAGGCCAGGCTTCCCGGGCGGAAAGATGCGAGAGGACGGAAATTTCCACGGCCCGGCGCCTGCGCGAGCGCAGCACCCCGGGCCCGGCCCCACGCGCCCGGCACAGCGGCAGGCCCATGCGTGCCACCTGCCCCTCCATGCGGCCATCCCGGGCCGAGGGACGTGCAAGTCGCCGCCTCCGAGCCGGGCCCGGACGAGCCGGCTCCGCACCCCCAGCTCGGAGCAGGGGGCCGGGGGGGGAGGGATACGCACTCGTGGTCCAGGATGCCGTTGGCCGCGCGCCCCTCGAACTGCTGCATGTGCAGGATGGTGGCGAAGTCCTGCTTGCGCTGCTCCGCCTTCTCGAGGTGCGCGGGCAGGTGGCAGTTGAGGAAGCAGAGCATGTGGCCGAAGACGGAGAGGCGGACGCTCACGCCGCCCTTGTTGCCCTGCGCCAAGGGGAGCCGCTGCGTGGCTGGCAGGGGACGGCGCGGCGGCGCGCCGGGCCGCACTCACCCAGCAGCCGCCCAGGCCCGTGCGCGTGCAGTCCGTCTGGATGTCCCGCAGGAAGGGCAGGTGGCGGTACTGGGCAAACAGGAGCAGGAACAGGCCTTGCATCCGCACCGTGCTCACCTGCAACAAGCACAGCGGCTGACGCGCGACCGCCGCACAGTCCGTACGAGCAGGGCCACGGCCGTGCCCAGACACAGAGGCAGCCCCTAGAGCTCCAGGGATGTCAGAGCCTACGCGGTGCCCTCACAGCATCTGCAGGGGCCAAACCTGCCCTGGCTTCCACAGGCTGGGTCTGCATCCAGCCCTCAGCCTGGTGCAGCGGCGGCTGCAGGTGCCCTAACGCACCACAGGGGAAGCCGAAGGCAGCAGGAGAGGGAGCAGGRAGGCAGGAGCCAGGCAGCAAGCGGGCAAGGTGTCCCAGACCTCAGTCCCAGTCTGCAGCTGGTTGTGGGCTGTCCCTCCCGTCCTGCAGCCCTCCCTCRAGCTCCACGGCTCCAGTTCCTCACCAGGACGAAGGAGAAGGGGCTCAGGACGTCCATGAAGAGCTCGCTCCACTGGTCGGTGAAGAGGGCGTCCTTGAGGCGCTTGTTCAGCTTGGAGTTGACCTCCTGCAGCCTGGAAGCAGCGGCGCAGGGAGCCCTGCAGAGCTGCCTGCRCCAGCCAGGAGCGGCCACGGCGATGGGCAGCGCTGGGCACCTCGGGACCCTGCACTGGCACCCACCCCAGCAGCATCCCTGCTCCCAACCCACTGCAGGACCCACAGCAGAACCAGCGCTCCAAGCAGGAGGGTTCCCTGGCACAGGGCTAAGCAACAGCCTGAACAGCAGCCTCCACTCCAGCTGCACAAAAGGTGCTGAGAAGCTGCAGCAGGACCTCGGTGTGGGTCCCCGAGCCCCTCCAGCCACCAAGCTCGCACAGCAGCAAACAGGTTAACGCGGCTCCTCCCGGCTCGGCCGGCAGCGAGCGGAGGGAAGGAGCTGTCCGGAGAGCGGAGCTGGGAAGCACCTTGCGCCAGGCGCAGGGCTGGGGCAGGGACAGCCTGTGGGGAGCTGCTCACCCGACAAGATACCCCGGCCATGGGCAGGAGGGAGCCGGGCAGGAGACCCCCGCCGGAGCGCGGCCGGTCCCGCCACGCACTCCAGCGCGGCCTCCACGGCTGCATCCCACCCGTCTGTGGAGCCGGGAGCAGCTCCGGGGCCGCCAGGGCAGCCGCAGCCTCCTGCTGCTGCCTCCCCGGCACAGGGAGACGGCGTCTCCCCGGGAAGCTCCCGGGCACAGGCCGAGCTCCTCCAGCTCCCGCCGGTCTCAGCGATTCCCGCCGGCCCCGCAGCTGCCCCGAGGGGCCAAGCGTGCCCCGTGGCTGGGGCCGCGGCCGCCGGCAGCGAGCGCTTCCAGGGGCGCGGGAGGCGCTTCCAGGGGCGCGGGGCCAAGGCGGCGGCGGGAGGCACCCCCGGTGCCCTTGAGGCTCGCGCAGCGGCAGCCGCGGCGGGAGGGCTCCCGGGCCGCGCGGGGTCCCTACCCGATGGCGATCATGTCGGCCTCCTTGGCGGCGCCCGCCTTGAGGTGCAGCAGGGACGTCACGTCGCTGGGCGGCATGGCCGTGCCCACGTTCCAGGTGACCACCGTGATGCTGGGGGACAGGGAGGCGGGCGGTGATGTCCGGGCGCGGGGGAAGCGGGAACGGCCTCCGAGCGCAGCCCGGACACCGCGTCCTTAACGGGCGCCTGAAGGAGACGGCTGGGCGGCCTGTGCCCGG
>NW_020455552.1:727674-730607 GCF_003342845.1 Nothoprocta perdicaria | reverse complement strand
GGTGTCAGTGTGCATGTGTGTCCATGTGCATGTGTATCCATGTGCACAGGTGGCAATGCACACGTATGTCAGTGTGCATGTGTTGCCATGTGCACAGGTGTCAGTGTGCATGTGTGTCCATGTGCATGTGTATCCACGTGCACAGGTGGCAATGCACACGTATGTCAGTGTGCATGTGTTGCCATGTGCACAGGTGTCAGTGTGCATGTGTGTCCATGTGCATAGGTGTCAGTGTGCACGACTGTCACAGTGTGCAGATGTCTGTCTGCATGCGTGTCCCTGTACATATGTGTCAATGTGCACATGTCAGTGTGCACACGTGTCAATGTGCAGGTGTGTCTCTGCACACAAGTGTCACAGTGTACGGATGTCCGTGCATGCCTGTCCATGTGCACATGTGCACGTGTCATGTGTGTCAATGTGCATGCATTTATGTGCACATGTGTCAATGTGCACATGTGTCCATGCACACCGATGTCACAGTGCATAGATGTCCATGTGTGCAYGTGTCAACGTGCACATGTGTCAGTGTGCACATGTGTCACAGTGTACAGGGTAATTGTGCACGTGTGTCCATGTGCACATGCTTCTGTGCGCACATTTGTCAATGTGCGTGTGTGTCCGTGTGCACTAGGGTCGATGTGTACATGTGTCTGTATGCACATGTGCCACAGTGCCCAGGTGTCAGAGTACACGTGTGTCAGTGTGCATACATGTCAGAATGTGCAGTGTCAGTTTGCTTGCGTGTCACTGTGTCTATGTGTCAGTGTGCACGTGTGACACAGTGCATAGCTGTCAGTTTGCACTTGTATCAGTGGAAAAGTGTGTCAGTGTGCAAGTGTGACAGTTTGTATGAGTGTTAATGTGCACACATGTCTGTGTGCACATGTGTCAGTGTGCAGCAGTGTCACAGTATCCAGGTGTAAGTGTGCACACATGTCCCTGCGCATGTGTGCCTGTGTGCCCACTTGTCAATGTGCACACATAAGTCACAGCGTACAGGTGTCCATGTGCATATGTGTTACTGTGCACATGTGTTGAGACTGCCTGTCAGTGCGCACGTGTCAAAATGTATAGGTGTCAGYTTGCACATATGTCAGTGTGCATATTTGTGCATGTGCACATGTGTCAGTGTGCAMACATGTCACAGTGTACAGATATCTGTGTGCACATGTGTCATTGTGTGCATGTTTCACAGCGTACGTGTGTCAGTATCTACACATAGTGTGTACACATGTCAGTGTGCACCTGTATCACAGTGCCCAGGTGTCAGTGTACACATGTGTCAGTGTGCATATGTRCCAGAATGTACAATGTCAGTTTGCCTGTGTGACAGTGTGCACATGTGTCAGTGTGCACATATATCACAGTGCATAGGTGYCAATTTATGTGTCAGAGTGAAAGGGCAGTGTGCATGTGTGTCAGTGTGTAAGTGTGAGAGTTTGCATGTGCACACACGTCAATGTGCATGTATGTTAGTGTACAGGTGCTAGTCTGAATGTATGTCAGCGTGCACACATGTCAGAATGTATGTCAGTGTACACATGTGTCAGTGTGCACATGTGTCTGTATATGTGTCTGTGTACATGTGTGTCACAGTGCACAGGTGTCAGTGTGCACACATGTCAGGATACATGTGTCTGTGTGCACACATGTCAATGTGCACATGTGTCACAGTTCCCATGTGTGTCAGTGTGCACGTGTGTCAGAATATAAAATGTCAGTGTGCATACGTGTCAGGGTACACATATGTAGCGTGCATGTGTGTCATAGTGTACAGGTGCCAGTTTGTATGTGTATCAATGTGAAAGTGTGTCAGTTTGCACATGTGTCAGTGTGCATGTGTGTCAGTCTATACAGGTTTCAGTGTGCACACATGTCAGCATAMATGTGTGTCCAGGTGCACGTGTGTTAGTGCACACATGCCAATTTGCATGAGTGCCAGTGTGTCCACCTCTTAGTGTGCACATGTCTCAGTTTGCACGTGTGTCACAGTGTATAGGTACCAGTTTGCACGTGTGTCATTGTGAAAGCATGTTAGTGTGCACACATGTCAGTGTGCTTCTGTGCTAGTTTGCATGTGTGTCTGTGTGCATGTGTGTCAGTGTGCACATGCGTCACAGTGTACAGGTGCCAGTGTGCATGTGTGTCACAACATGCAGGTATCGGTGTGTATACATGTCAGTGTGCACATGTGTCAGCATGGACACATGTCAGTGTGCACGTGTCAGTGACTACATGTGTCAGAGTGTACAGGCGTGAGTATGCACGTGTGYCACATTGTACAGCTGCCAGTGTGCACGTGAGTCAGTGTGCACGTGTGCATGTGTGCCACTTTGTGTGTATGTCAGTGCACACACGTGTCAGTGAACAGCTGTGTCACGTTGCACAGGTGCTGCACATTCATCGGTGTGCATGTGTGCCAGTTTGTGTGTGTGTCAGTGCACACAGGTGTCAGTGCGCACATGTGTCAGGGCACACATGTGTCAGGGCACACACGTGTCAGTGCGCACAGGTGTCAGTACGCACATGCGTCAGGGCACACATGTGTCAGGCACACACGTGTCAGTGCGCACACGTGTCAGTGTGCACATACGTGTCAATGTGCACATGTGCCACAGTGCACAGGTCAGTGTGCACAGTCACACGGGTCAGTATGCACATGTGTCAGTGCACACAGGTGTCAGTGTGCACATGTGTCAGTGTGCACATGTGTCATAGTGCACAGGTATCAGTGCGTACACGTGTTCGTGCACACACGTGTCAGTGTGCACACGTGTCAGTGCACACACGTGTCCGTGCACACACGTGTCACACTGCATACGTGCAGCACATGCAGGGTGCACACGCGTGCCGGCTCGCCCAGCTCCGTCCCTCCTGCGCACACGCTCCAGCGCCTCCACGTCCCGCCCCGCGCGCGGGGCCGCGCCGCG
>NW_020455552.1:725599-726904 GCF_003342845.1 Nothoprocta perdicaria | reverse complement strand
CCGGGGAGGTGGGTGCTGGAGGTGGGTCCAGTCCCTTCAGGGAGGTGGGTGCTGAGGAGAGGGGCTGTGTCCTGAGGAGGAGGGTGCGGGAGGGGGAGCTGCCCCATGTAGGAGGTGCGGGGGGGGTGCCCCATTGCCCAATGGAAGGATTACAGGGAGGGAGCTGCCCCATAGAGGGGGTGCAGGGGACACGGGGGTCGCCCTGCCCTGGACCCCCCAGCTGAGCGGCCCCGTGTCCCGGCAGGTGAAGGCSTTCGTCACCCAGGACATCCCACTGTAGTATCCTGCGCTGGTGGCTGCGGGACTGGGTGGGACTGGGTGGGATGGGGCGGGATTCCCGGCTCTGCCGCCTCCTTAGCGCCGGCCAGCCACAACCTGGAGATGAAGCACCTGCCCGGCGCCGAGCCCGAGCTCGTGCTGCTCAGCGACAGGTACCAGGAGCTGCAGGTGAGGGCAGGGGCAGCGCTGCCCACGGCTCCTGTGGCTCCCACAGCTTGGCCCACTCGCGCCGCCCTCCCCCTGCCGCAGAGAATCCCCCTGAGCGACATGACGCGGGAGGACATCAACCGGCTGCTGCAGGAGCTGGGCTTCTACCGCAAGGAGACGCCCGAGGCGCCCGTGCCCGAGGAGTTCCGCCTGGCGCCCGCCGCGCGTGCCGACGGGCAGCACCCCGACCTCTAGGCAGCAGGGCGGGGGCTCCCGCGCCGCAGGACCCACTCGCGGGACAGGATGACGCGCTCAGCAGAAAGCCCCAGGTGCTGAGAGCCGATGGCGCCAAGTCCCGGCGGGTGGGAGTGCTGCGGCCCCGGCCCCACGCTGCCTCCAGTAAAGCCCTCGCACCTCCGCACCGCTCCATGTCGTCCTTGTGGCCGGGCGCAGGGYGCGGGTCTGCCCGTGGCAGGGTCCTGGGCGCTGCCAGAAGGGGCACATGGGTCCCCGGCGCTGCCCGCTTACAGGGCGGGGCACAGCGGCTCCATCCGGCTGCGTGTGGCCATGTGGGAGACAAGGACTTGCAACCTGCTGCGCGTCGCTGCCGCGGCCCCTGCGCTTGTCCCCGTGCCCAGGAGCCGCAGGGCCCGTGTGCAGCACCCAGGGGACACGGCCGCAGCTGCGGGTGGAGGAAGAGCCGGCRCCCAGTAGAATGAACCTTTATTTTCTGGCTGGTGCTGGTACACGTGTCAAGGCGCGTGGAGCCCGTGGTGAGGGGCTGCGGTGCTGAGCGCGCCGTCGCCGGCGTGGGGCTGGGCGGCGTGGCCGTGGCGTCGCCCCGCCTGTCTTGGGGCGCTCGGCGGGCCCCGCGGGCGC
>NW_020455552.1:721326-723239 GCF_003342845.1 Nothoprocta perdicaria | reverse complement strand
GCCTCGGGGGGCCGCCGCGCTGCCGCCAGCGCCCTGCCAACCAATAACTTAGAAGAGAGAGCAGAGCAGGAGGAGGAGGAGGAGAGCCCGGCCCAGCCTCGGGCTCACGGGCAGCCGAGCCCGGCCAGGTGCCCTCCCCGGTGCCCCCCGTTGTCACTGGCTGCTGCGGCCGGCCCGGGCGGCAGCGCCTCGCGCGGGCGCTGCGGGGAAGCGGCAGTGGGCGGCGGGCGGCCTCTAGCATTCGTTCTGCCGCAAGCGCAACTCGTGGCGACGCAGGTGGTTGTACAGGGACTGCACGTAGGTGAAGACGCACTTGGAGTCCGGCTTCTTGCCCATGATCATCATGTCTTCCACCTCCACCAGGGGCACGCAGTCCACCAGCATCCTGGGGAGACAGGGCCCTGAGCGCGGTGCTCGCCTCGTGCCTTCCTGCGTCCGCCCCGCTCGGCCGCGGCTGCTCCCAGCCCCGTCACTGGCGGCCCTGGGAAGAGCTCGTGGGGCCGGGCACAGGGCTGTCCCCAGCCCAGCACTGCTCCCGGTGCTGCTCCCAACCCCGGTTACGCTCACTCGCCCCGGGCGCCCGCCCGCCCCGTCCTCCAGCCGCTCGCGCTGCTCTCGGGGAAGGAACCAGCCTGAGCATCACCTTCTCATGGCGCTGCTCCTGTCCAGGGCAGCGGGGCTGGGGTGGGCGTCAGGGTCCCGCCCACAGCCCCTGCCCCTTGCTCCCACACGTGCCTTGGCCCCCAGGCTCCCCACACTGCTCTGCCCGCCCCCGACCCACCCATGACAGGTCCCTTGGAAAGGACCCCAGCGGAGGCCGGTGCCGCGCGGCCTTGGGCACTCAGCTCAGCCCGCACTGCTGGCCGGTCCCTCAGGCCGCCCCATAGCTCTCTGCACGGCCTCCCTGCCAAGGCCGCCCCGCAGTKTCCCGGGGCAGCGGAGCCCCCGGGGCTGCACCGGGAGGGCGGYGGGGGAGCACGGCCGGCAGCTCCGGCGCCTGCTCCCTGCCCAGGCCCGCGGCGGGTGGGGGGACCAAGTGGCGCCCGGCTCCACAGAGCCTCGGCCTTGGGGAAGGTCCCGCAGGCGGGGAAGGCRCCCGAGGGCTGCGGGGCATGTTGTGCCCGTGGCGCCGGCACCCTCCGCCGCAGCCCTGCTCTGGCGGTGCCGCCGTGAGGACGCGGCCGAGCGAGACCCGGCCTGAGGGGCCGCGGGCTGCAGCCCCAGAGCGGGGCCATAGGCCCGGGAAAGGGGCGCAGGGCCAGGGCAGGAAGGACCCACCGCCCCACAGCCCCCAGGTTGCCCCCACAGTCCCAGCGCTCCCCCGCAGCGCCAGCCCCACGCAGGTGCCCGGCCATGGCCTGCAGGCCGCTCTGGGCCTCCGTGCAGAGACTGGGCAGGGCAGGGACACGGCAGGCGGGAGCGTGGGGAGGCCAAGCGAGCCCTGCGGCACGGGGCCATCCCCGTCAGCTCCACAGCTGCCCGTGCCTGGTGCCCCGCTCCCCTTCCCCCCGCCTGGAGAGGCCACGCACACAAGGGGCTCTCGCCGCGGGGCACTCGCCAGCTCCCGCCGGGCAGCCCCGCAGGGCCCCGCGCCCCAGCTCGTGCTCGGCCCCGCGCCGCAGGGCAGGCCGAGGCCGCGCCGCTCCTGCCCTTATAAAGCCACGGCTCGGGGCCGGGCGCGCGCGGAGCCGCGCAAAGAGGCTCCCGCGCCAGCTGCGATGCCCCTGAAGACAGSCGCAAACAGTGCACGGGGCAGGAGCCGGGCCCTGAGTCACACTTTCCAGGCTCCCCTTCTTGCCCATATATGAGCAGGCAGSACCTCGGCAGCACCGGCACGCGCGGCCCCCCCGCCGCGGCCGCCGGCTCCGCGCGCAGGGAGGCAGCGAGCGCAAGCGGTGCGGCCGGGGCAGCAG
>NW_020455552.1:712490-721071 GCF_003342845.1 Nothoprocta perdicaria | reverse complement strand
TGGCCGCCCCCAGCCCCTCCTGCCAGCGCGCGGCCAAGCTGCGGGGTGCGGGCGGGCGGGCTCGTGGGCAGCAGTTCGACAGGAAGGTTCTCACCATCGCTCCCAGGGGTGCAAATAGGCTACGACTTTTTGGTTTTTACCAGCCCCTTCTGGACCAGGCAGCGATAGAATTCCTGAATGTATGTGTACACACACTTCCAATCCGGCTCGCGCATCCGGATCATGTCCTCCACGTCCAGCAACTGCGGACAATCTGCGTGCTTCCTGGGGGCAGGGGAGAGAGGGGGAAGCCAGTGACCGCAGCCCAGTCGGGGAGGGAGGGGGAAGAGAGAAAACAAGAGACACGTAGTCAGTGCACGTTCCCCGGGCCAGACGCTGCTCTGCTCCCGCATGCGGCGGGCGTGCGCGGTGCAGCGGGACGGGACGGGACAGGCACCGCCGCGCTCCAAGGCCATTCAGCGAGACCGGGGAGGGGGCTCTCAAGCACAGGCGCGGGAGGGCAGGGCGCGCGTGAGCAGCGTGGACAGGCGTGAGGTCCAGGGGGAAGGACAGAACGAGACAGGGGGGGAGTGACGTGTTCCGGCGCGCCGGGTGCTCGAGGAGCAGATTCCAGAGCGGAGCGGTACTCTATACAGCCAGTATAGAGACCGGGCCGGCAGGGCAGGGCACGAGCTGACCCTCCTGCCCAGCTCCGCTTGGAATTGCACGGCACAGCCCTGGTGCAGGAAGCTCGGGAGAAGGCGCTCACAAGAGCTGGAGGAGGAGGAAGGATGAGAGGCCACCTGGCTTCCAGGTTGGAGGGATCGATGGCTCTCTCAGTCCACGCACCGGTCCCAATTAAGGCAAAACGTAAATTAACAGGATCGCTGAGACCCAGGCACACGGCCGCCCGTTCCCGCTTGCTCCACTGAACAACCCCAGCACCAAGGGAGCTGGCGGGAGCTCCCAGCTCGCGCCACCACTCTGGGCACCAGCCCGCGGCCACGCRTGAGCACAGGGGCTCCTCGGAAAGCCACCCGGCCCTGCTCAGAGGCAGCAGCCAGCCGGGTGCTGGAGGAAGGAGGAGTGGGAGGGAGGAGAGACAGAAGGAAGGAGAGAGGGCCCGGCCTCCAGCCCTCCAGCTGGACGCGCTCCCGTCTCTCAGCACCCAGGAAAACCAGAAGCAAAAGGGGAAGGGAAAAGTCTCGAGAAGCTGCGACGGTGTCTGAGCCCTTCCRACCGTGACGGAGGCGCCCTGCACGTAGGCCCCCGGCCCTCCATCCGTCCCCCAGCTCTGTCGGGGCTGTGATCCCAAGCTCAATGCACTTAGCTATGGGGTGGGCGGCCCTGCACGCAGGAGGCTGCCCTCACGTTGGGTCTCCAGGGATGCCCGACCCAGGCCCAATGCCGCGGCGCCAGGATGGGCTGTGTCGGCCTCTTGGGGCTCGGCACAAAGAGGCTGCGCTCCCCGCGGCGTCAGCCTGACCCCAACCTCGTCGCACAGCGCGGCGAGGAGGCAGACAGGCCGCCGAGCCTGGGGCAGCGCCGGCGCTGCGCAGGGCTGCGGCTCCCGCCCGTGCCCGGCACCTCCTCGCCCAAGCAGCAAGAGGAAGAGCTGCCCGGGCAAGGGGGGAGGAAGGCTCACGGCCCGTCGGGTGCCGCGGAGGAGCTACGTACTCTGCAGAGGAGAAGGCCACCTCGAAGTTGTGGCGGCGGTTCTGGGGCGTGAGCTGGCTGTAGTCAAATGCCTCAGGGAAGAAGTTGTGCACCAAGGCACAGAAGGCCATGCCATCGCTCCAGCTGGACGAGAAGTTCTGGATGTCCACGTGCTGTGGGGCACGAGAGTTACGYGGAGGGAGAGAGACCGGCCCGGGCTGGCCAGCGATGGGGAGAAGGGGCAGCACTGACCTCATAGCCCCGGGTCTTGGCTCTGCACCAGTCCAGCAACATCTGCTTGATGCTGTTGGCGTTGGGGACGCCGAAGCTGGAGGAGCGCTGCACAGCGGTGCGCGACACGGCYGGGTTTGCAGGGCTGTGGGGAGGGAGCACGAGTGTCACTGCACGGCGCCGAGTCCCACGGCACGCGGTGCGGCCGCTCCTCACCTCCCACCCTCCTTCTGCAGCTTCTCCACCATGGCCTTGCGAGCCTGCGAGGTGGATGTCTTGGGCAGGCTCTGAGCCTTCAGCAGCTCCTTCTTCTTCTCAGCCTGGCGCCGCTCCAGCGCGGCCAGGCTGCTCTGTCTTGAGGTGCTCTCGTCCTCACGGTCGAAGATGCTGCAAGGGACACAGGCAAAGCCTCAGTGCTGATGGGGACAYGGCCCGGACAGGCGAGCCTGGACCCCTCAGCTCCTTCTCATCCCCAGCCCAGCGGCTCTGAGCTGCATCGCCGGCTCCTCCAGCGGCCCCACGTTGTGCGGGGACCCTTGGTGACAGCCCTGCGTGGAGCACCACGGGCTGGGCACGGGGATGGCCAGAATCCCTTTCTCCAGCGGTCCCTGTGGGCCGGGAGCTGGGGCTCAGCCACTCACCTGCCCGTCTTCTTGGAAGAGGAGCTGTAGGACGATTTGGTTTGAACAAACGTGCTGCTGCCATCTGCAGAGACAGCGAGAGGGAGAGCGGCGTCACGCGGGGGCACGGCGGCACCGACGCCGCGGGGACGGGGCAGCACAGGCTCTTACTGTCTTGTCTCTTCACGTAACTCGACTCCATGGTTGTCGTACGGGAGGTCTTGCTGCCGTCATCTGCGGGGAGAAGGCAAAGGGGGGTYGGTTAGGGCTGGGCGCTCAGATGTGCCCAGGCATCCACATGGGGAGGGAGGAAGGGAGGGATGGAGGRAGGGATGGAGGGATGGGCACAGCTGTGTCCCGGGCAGGTACAGGGCAGACACGGAGGCAGGAGGCAGCCCAGGCAGCAGAGCAGAGCAGAGAGGCCAGCGGGAAGCAGCGGAGGGGCAGAAGGGCCAGGGCTGCCCTCGGCTGCAGACGGCACCTCMCAGCTCGAGCCAGCCAGCACCTGCAAGGGCTTGGAGACCAGAAGGGGCAGGTGACTGGAGAGTGTCCCGAGGAGCACACAAGGCCTGTGCCCACACTGAGGTGGGTACAGATGAGGTGGGAAGGGTCAGCGCCCTGATGAGCTGTGACAGCTCCAAGGAGACCCTGCTCCTTCCTGACGCAGAGGGACGGCCCTGAACCAGGATCCTGCTATCTCTGGGTTGCCTCTGAAGGTGTAGCTGCACCCACACCACTACCTCCCTCCACAGGGAGGGCAGGGCAAGGGCCTTGGGCCTTTGGGTCGGACTGATGTTGGCAATACCCGGGCTCCCTGAAGACACTGCAGCCAGGGCCTGGGTGAGGGGAAAGCAGCAGCAGAAGCAGGGCAGAGCCTTGGCAGGAGAGCGGGGGACGGGGAGCACATGGAGAGGAGCTGGGGAGCTCCCAGGGGGACAGGGAGCACATGGAGAGGAGCTGGGGAGCTCCCGGGGGGACGGGGAGCGCGTGGAGAGGAGCTGGGGAGCTCCCGGGGGACGGGGAGCGCGTGGAGAGGAGCTGGGGAGCTCCCGGGGGGACGGGGAGCACGTGGAGAGGAGCTGGGGAGCTCCCGGGGGGACGGGGAGCACGTGGAGAGGAGCCGCCAGCCCCGCGCTCTGCCAGCCCTGCCCTTACTGGAGTGCATCAGGCGCTCGGTTTTGGTGAGGGTGCTGCGGGCCGAGCCGTCGGCCGACTGGCTGCTCCGCGTCGTGGTGCTCTCGGTGCTGTGGCCGGCCCGCGCAGCCGCCGCCTGGCTCTTGAGCTCCTGCATCTGCTGGTTCCGCTCCTTCTCCCGCTGCTCTGCAGAGAGAGGCGCCCGGCRGCGTCGGCCACGACACGCAGGCGACGGACACTTCGCAGCCCTCCTGGAGGGCCCTACGCGCTGGCACCAGGCCAGGCCACGGGACGGAGGGTGCCCGCAGAGCCAGGGCTGTAGCACCAGACACAAACAGTCCCCTTCTCGTCCTCACCAGCATGCACCTGCCCAGGTCCCCGTCAAGCCCCCTGTGCAACACTGCTGCAACCGGCAGCTGTGTCGCCGACATCCTCCGGAGCAAGCAGGCCCTGCTGCGCCGCCCGGGGCGGCCTCCGACCCTCCCTGCGGCCCTCGTGCCACCCCGCAGCAGCAGCGGCCGCTACCTCGCTTGCGCTGCCGCAGATCCCGCAGCGCAGTCCGGATCAGCCGCCGCTCCTCGAAGTCCATCGTCTGATCCAGCTGTGGAGGAGATGGAAGTTAATGTCTCCCCCGCTCACCCAGCTTTGCTGTGGGCCCCAACACAGAATCCCAGAAGCGTTGAGCTTGGCGGGGACCCCTAAAAATCACCCAGTACAGCCCCTGCTCCAGCAGGGACACCCAGAGCACTGGGCACCCGGGTGCATCCAGATGTGATGGGAAGATCCCCGGAGAAGGAGCCTCCGCAGCCTCCCAGGGCAGCCTGGGCCAGGGCTCGGGCAGCCTCACAGTGCAGAAGTTCTTCCTCGTGYGCACATGGAGCTGCCTGGGTTTCGACTTGTCCCCATTGCCCCTCGTCCTGTYACTGGCCACTGCTGACAAGAGCTTGGCCCCATCACCCTCCCCGTTGGGGCCCAGCCTGCTCCCCGTCCCGCTGCACCGCTCCGCAAGGAGGTACCATCTTATCCAGAACATCCTCGTCCTCGATCCTGCTCAGCTCCTCGGCACTCAGCTTGCTCCTCTTCTCCGGCTCCCTCGCTTGTGCTTTCTCGGTGCCGTTGGGAAGCTCCCGCTCCCGCCTCGGCGCGGGGGGCTGCTCCACCACCTCCGGCTCCATCTGCAGCGACAGCAGCGCACGGCTGAGCACCGCGCAGCTCAGCGCATGCGTCCGGGTGCCTCTTGCTGCCACCCGGGCAGGCAGACCCGCTGCGCGAGAGGAAAGCCGCAGGCAGCAGCAGCCTCGAGGCGCCCCACAGCCCCCGGCAGCCCCTCTGCTCCCCACAGCGAGGCCGCAGGTGCCCAGGCAGTCCAAGCTGGGCCATGCTGTGCCCGCCTCCCTGCAGCGGGCAAGACCTGTGTGCACCATTAGCAGCAGCAAGGGATTTGAGGGGGAATTAAGGGGCTTAGCAAGAAGAGGAGCTTGTGCAGAAGATCAGGAAGCCTTCCTGTCGTCTCCGCTCTGAAACTAGGCCAGCTCAGCGCCTGCGGCCGCAGCCAGGGCGCCAAGTCCCTTTCAGCGCGACCCACAAGCAATGCGCCCCAGGCAGCCAGCCAGGCCCGGAATAGGACAACAAAGGGCCGGGATGGGCCAAGCAGCCCCTCGCACGGCTGCCTCCGCGCTCCAAGCAGCCCCTCCACACAGCTGGCTCCGCGCTCCAAGCCTCCGCACGGCTGCCTCCGTGCTCCGGGCTGCCAAGCGCGTGGGCAGCGCCCCACGGGGCAGCGCCACAGAGCATGGAGCCAGGTGCCACAAGGAGGACGCAGCAAGGCAGCATCGCCCGTCCCATGGAGCTGCCCCAYGGAGCCGCCCCACGGAGGGCAGACAGTGCCACACGGTGCCACCCCAGCCGCACGGCAGCGATGCGGGGCAGCCGGGCCGCCCCGGCGCCGCTCCTGCCATCATCCCCCCGCAGCAGACACACACGCAGCTCGTCCCTGTGACAGCAGCGCTGCCTGTCCCCAGCTGCCGCCGGCGGCCCCAGGCTGCTCCCTGGGCCTCCTCGCTGTCCCGGGGGGCTCGGCCGCTCCGGGGGCTCCCCGGCGGGAGCGGGCGCAGCCGGTGGGGACGGGCAGGGCCAGCGCGTGGTGCCCGGTGCCAGGCAGGCCCTGCCGCGCTGCGCCGCCCGCCTGCACTCACACAGCTGCTGTTCCGGGACAGGGTGCAGGAGAAGGTGGGTGGGTGGGCGACGAGGCCGCCGGGCTCCTCGGTGCCCTCGGAACTCGCCCATGGGTCTTGCGCCTCCAGGGAGAGGGTGCTGAGGTGGTCGTCCTCACGCTGGGATAGCGACCCAGGCGGGCGGGTGGGCGCGCGGCGCTTCATGCTCCCCGCGCCGCCCGCGCCGTCCCCGCGAGCCGCGCGCGGCTCCTGCGCCAGCACCCGCAGCTCCAGCCCCAGTGCCCGCAGCGCGGCCGGGCCCCGCATGGCGCCCGCGGCCCCCGGCTCCACCTGTCCCGGCCCTTTATAGGGGCGCCCAGGGCACCACCCCGGCGCGGGAGGCTGGACACGGCTCGCCTGCGCCGCGTTGTTCTTATCGCGTTGCTCTTATCGCCGCGGGAGGCCCCGCGGGCCGGCAGAGGGGCGGCCCCGGCCGTGTGGGGCGCAYGGAGGGAGGCCTGGGGCCGCTGCGGGCGGGCAGTGCAGCAGGGCCCTGCTGCAGCCCCGCGAGCGCCCGGGCCGGCCCCAGCCCCAGTCCTGTGCCCCCCAGCCCTGGTAAAACACAGACCCTGCCTTACCCATCACTGCGGCCCCGGGGACACTGGGGGCACCTGGCCCGGTGTGTGGGGGCATGGGGGCACCCAGCTGCCCCGCGTGTCCGCAGGTGGAGTCCCAGCCCCAGGTGGGTGGCGCACGGAGGCGGCCTCGTCCCAGCGCCCACGCGCCCCTGTGGGCAGCGCCCCGGCCCCTGCACAGCGGGACAGACCCCTACCTGGCGGGACAGACCCCTACCTGGCGGGGCTGCAGGCACCTCCTCCTGCTCCTCCTGCTCCTGCTCCCTGCCCGCTCGGCTGCGTGTCCCGGGCCCCCGACCCGCACGCGGCCGCAGCGCTAATGCCTTAATGCGGGTGACGGCCGCAGGGGCCGGGCCTGCCTGAGCGCATTAGCGCCCGCACACCCTGGGCCGCGCTCGGCCCTTCCCCCGCGCCGGGCACTGCGGCTGCCCCGGCCCACGCGAGCCCGGCCCTGCAGGGTCCACGAGCGGCGCCTGCCCGGCGCGGCGCCCGCCCGCGCTCRCACTGCCCTACATGGCCAAGTGCAGCCGCCCGCCAGCGCCGCGCTCCTGCCCRGCTCCTCTCCCACACACGGAACACAGGGGTTTTCTTCCAGTTGCAGCCATGAATCCTCAGTCCCGCTAGGCAGGCACCTGCCTGCCCATGTCAGGAAAGGGAAAGCCGGGATGCTCCAGTGCCGGAGGCCTGGAAGGGGCTGTCCCATGGGCGAGCACCCCATCTTTGCATCCCAGATCCATCCCTGGGAGGGGAAGCGCAGGGACGGAGGGTAACAGGCTTCCCTGAGCCCCCAGGAYGTCCACAGGCAGAGCAGGAGGAGGGAAGGAGCCACATGAGGCTCCCCCTCCATCCACGGGCACAGCTCGGACCCCGCAACACTCCAGGGATGTGGGTCCCCTGCGGAGCCGCGGGGAGAAATCCCCTCGGTTCCCGGGAGCTGGGGAGCTCGTGTCCTTGGTGGGCACCAAGTGCCAGGCGCTCTCACCTTGGTGACATAGGTGCAGCTGCTGCTGGCGGTGCCGGCGGCGCTGGGCACGGTGGTGATGCGGATGGGAGCGCTCCTCAGCCCCAGGGTGAGTTCTGCGGCGGGAGGACGCAGCGATTGGGGGCGGCCGCGGGGCTGCCCGAGCGCCAGGCGCATCCTGCCCGCCCCGGCTCGCGCACGGACACAGCCCCAGCCGCCGCGGCCGCTTTATGGGGGCGGCTCTGCCCCCCGCCGGCACCCCCAGCCCTCCCTCTGCCACACAAGGGCACGTCCAGAGCCGTCCCGCGGGAGCCAAGACCTCCCGGGAGCAGCGCGGCCCCGCGGGAGGGCAGCGCCGCGGGGGGCCAATCGAGGCATCGCGATGCCATGAGGTGCCAGCGCGAGCAGCCAGAGTCGGGACGCACGCGCTGCCCAACAGCAGAGCCGGCGCGGGACAGGATGGGACAGCGCGGGACAGGACGGGACAGCGCGGGACAAGACAAGATGGGCTTCACGGGGAAGGCAAGTCTGTGGGGACGGGGCTCCGCGTGGGATGGGGACAATGTTTGGGGCTGGTGGCTTCGTGCTGGGCACACAGGTGCCCTGGGCCGGCTCATGGGCTCTGCCAGGCAGGAACCCACYCAGTGCCTGCACCCACGTTCAGCCTTCAGGCCACCCATGTCCAGCTCCCATGTGTGCCCACCTCCCCACTGCTCCTATATGTCCCATGGGTGCCCACCTCCCTGCTGCTGCCTACGTGTCCCATGGCTATCCACCTCCTCGCTGCTCCTATATGTCCCATGGGTACCCACCTCGCTGTGGCTGCTAAGTGTCCCCTTGGTGCCCATCTCCTCACTGCTCCTATACGTCCCAGGGGTGCCCACCTCCCACTGCCACCCTCTACCTGCTTTGACACCTACTTGTCCTGCTGGTGCCCAGCACCCTGTTGGTTCCCCCCAGCCGCTGGCCCCGAGCACCACCTGGCACGGGTGACGGCCACCCCACAAGCACCCGACCGCGCGCCGCCGCTGAGGGCCACCTGCACGGGGACGTCCCCTGGCGCCCCCCGTCCCCAGACCCGTGCCCACCTGCCCGCTGGCTGCCGGGGGCCCCCACGACGCGGGTGCTGAGGGGCTGCACGCGCCCGTCCTTGATCTCGATGGTGAAGCAGGTCTTCATGGCGTCGGCGGCGGCGGGGCGGGCGCCGGCGGG
>NW_020455552.1:704190-712113 GCF_003342845.1 Nothoprocta perdicaria | reverse complement strand
TGCATGCAGCCCCCCCTGCGGCRCATGCAGCCCCCCAGGGTCGCTCATGGTGCATGTGGCCTCCCCAGGGTGCATGCAGCCTCCTCGGGGTCCCCGCGGTGCACGCAGCCTCTCCGCAGTGCACACAGCCTCCTTGGGGGTCCCCCACGGTGCATGCAGCCCCCCCGGAGTCCCTCAYAATGCATGTGGCCTCCCTTCAGTGCATGCAGCTCCCCCAGGGTTCCCCACGGTGCATGTGGCCTCCCCGGGGTGCATGTGGCCTCTTTGGGGTCCCCTGCGGTGCATGCAGCCCCCCCCCCCCAGCATCCCCCGCGGTGCATGTGGTCTCTGCAATGCATGCGGCTGCATGTGGGGCTCCTGCAGTGCACGCAGCCACCGCTGCGCAGCCAGGGCAGACCACGGTGCAYGCGGCCTCCTTGGGGACCCCCACAGTGCCTGCAGCCCCCCCGCTGTCTGCTGGGGCCGGCCCCGCAGCCCCCGCGGCCCCCCCGGGTGCCCCTGCAGCACCCTCAGACAGGCTCCGTGCAGCAGCGCCCGTCATCGCATGCAGAGGGACAGGCCCTGGAGGGACGAGGGAGCAAAACTCGTCCCCCCTCCCTGCAGAGAGCGGCCCCGCGAGCAGGGAGAGCAGCCCCACGTCCCGGCGGTGCACGTGGCTCSCCGCGTCCCGGCGGCGCAGGGCGCCAGCGCGCAGCGGGCACCGGCACGGGGCCCTCACCTGCGCGGCCAGCTGGGCGCAGCGGCGACGGCTCCTGCTGCCACGGGTGAGTGTCGGGGTGCGACGGGGCCCCCGCTCCGCGCCGGGCACCTGCTGCCACAGGGGACGGGACAGGACAGTTGCGGGCACGCAAGGAAGGTGGCGAGGGGAGCGGGAGGTCAGAGCAGCGCCGGGCAGCGCTGCCGGCCTCCCAATCCCATGTGCGCCCACAGGCTGTGCGGGGTCACCCCCGCGTTGCAGAGCGGGGCACCCAGGACCCCCACCCTGCACCCCAGAGCCCGCGGCTCAGCAGAGGGCCCCGCTCTGCGGCGCCAAACCCCACAGCACGGGAGCAAGGGGCAGGGCGGCCGGGGGCAGCCGGGCCCAGTGCCAGGACACGGGGGTAGGTAGCAGAACAAGGGGTGCCGGTGTCACATCAGGTGGGCACGGGCAGGGGGCTCCAGCTGGGGTCCACAGGGGTGCACGTGGGGGCGGCCGTGGCCCCTGCCCTGGGGGCAGCAGTAGGGCAGGGGTGGCTGGGGCAGAGCTCCCGCTGGACGCCGCGGCTTCCCAAGCCACCGGACCCAGGGGACACGGCTGGGTGCAGGGCGCAGCGCCCCGGCAGGAGCCCCGGCGGCAGGAGGGCCGGGCGCTCCCGGGGGCAGCCCAGGGCCGCTGCCGGCGGCCACGGCAGCGGTGCCGGGCAGGCCGCGTGCGGCCGGGGGGATGGGGCAGCGCCGCGCGCTGCTCCCGGCCTTATTGGGATGAAGAATGCAAAAGGCCGGAGTTTGGTGTGTGCACGGATTCCCTTTCATGGCCCGGCGGCAGGAGGGCAGGAGCGGGGGGACATGTAAACACGGCGCCCGGCACCCCACTCTGCCGGGCCAAGGCGGGCACCGCAGCGGCCAGGGCAAGGCGGACGGGTCAGTGCGGAAAGCCTTTGGGCTGACCCCATCCTGCCGCTCCATCCCGCAGCCCGTGCGGACACAAGTCGCGTCCCCAGGCTGGCTCTGCTGGGGACGCCTCCTGCGCGGCGCTGCGCTGCCCGCTCGGCGGCAGCGGGCGGCACCGGCCCGGCGGGGGGGACGCGCCACGCGCCGCCCCACTTCCCTCGCAAGGACTGCTCTCACCTGCTGCCTTCTGCGCAGGAGGGTTCCCCGGCGGCACGTGGCCCCTCACGCAGACGACAAACTGCGGGAGGGCCGGGGACAGGGCGCTGAGCGGGCAGCCGGCCGCGCCGCGCACCCGGGCGCGCTGAGCCCCGCGACAGCGGCTGGCACGAGGCCTCGCGGAGCAGCCCGGGGCCGAGGGGAGCTGCCGGGCGCCTTCGCTGTGGCCAGAGCTCTGCGGGGCCCCCGGTGCCCGGCCCGGGCTGCCCCGCGAACCCGGCRTCGCGCAGCCGCTGTCGGTACCTGGCTGGCCTGGCTGAGGGCGCAGGGCGCTCCCGGGGGCGCCTGCTCCGGGCGGGAGCTCTCCTGGGTGCCGGTGCCATGCGGGGCCTCCGGCTGCTCTGCCACGGGGTCTCGCTCCGTGCGCGGCCGCTCCGGGCCCTTTTCCTCCCAAGTTTGGTACCGCAGGGCAGCCGGAGCCGCCAGCTCCTCGACCACCTCCTCGGGCTCTGGCCCAGCACCAGGACAGGCCTCTGGGACCTGCTGGAGATCCAGGAGCACGAGGGTCCCCGAGGCTGCATCTACGGGACACAGAAGAAGCTCCTCAGAGGAAGCCCCAAGCCGCTTGCACGTTGCTCCCAGCCCAGCGCCCCGGGCAGAATCCCAGCTCCCCTGCCCGCTCCCAGAGCCCCTGCAGCRCTCTCCGTCCTCCCAGCCCTGCCACAGGGTCCTCTGACACTGCCCCATCCCGGAAGGCGGGCAGGGCTTTCCCCGCGGGAAGCAGGATCCATCCACGTGCACTCACCGCGGGCGCCGGGTGTTTGCGGGGCGCTCTGCGGCTCCGGGCTCTCTGTGCGGACGTGCTCCCGCTCCTCCACGTTGCCTCGCTCACRTCCCTGGGGAGCGCAGGCAGTGAGSGCCAGGCCGGCCACACCACCAGGGCCGTGCGACCCCCAGGGACCCTCCTCCCTTCCCGGGGCACCTCCAGGCACAAGGTGCATCTGTAAGAGCCTGCGCCCAGGTCGGGAGGTGCTGCCAGCTGCGGAGGCCTCTCCGGGCGCTCCGCATTCCCGACCGGCTCCAGGGGGCAAGCACCAGGGGAAGCACCAGGAGCCCGGAGCGCTGCCGCCTTCCTGCCCTCGCCCTGCAGGCAGCCCCTTCCCAGCCTTCTCCARCACCAACGCCAGGAACGGGTGGAGAACATGGTCCCTGCGCAGCGACGGCRGCGTCCCGAGCCCAAAGAGGCAGCGCAGCCCCAGGACGGGGCAGCACCGATGCCCAGCCCGGCCCATGGCTCCGTGTCGGCCTGGCCCTGCCCGGCCCAACCCGGGCTCATGGGAGCAGAGAGGGCGCCAGGTGCCCCCGCCTTCCTCTGCCCACGTCCCTGTCACAGCACAGGGGCACCCGGAGCCTGCGGCCACGCACGTCACGGTGGCAAAACCAGGGGCAGCCCCTCCACGAGGGGACCAAGAGGTCCCGGCATGAACCCCAGAGCAGCACGAGCCGCAGGGACCAGTGCAGAGGTGACGAGGGGACGGGTCCCAGCAAGCGCACGGGGGAAGGCTGGCTTACCACCCCAGTCCTGGGTGCCRATTTTAGGGTCGCTGTCCCCGCTTTCCAAGGAGCGGATAAGCCAGAGAGGCAGGGAGAGCTGCTCAGAGCTACCCGAGGGGCACCGGGCCTCGGCAGGGCGGCAGCAGCAGCAGACCCCGGCGGGGAGGAAGAGGAGGATGAGGTAGTGGCGGTAGGGAAGGCCGGGTTCCGGGTGCTGCGGGTCCCGCTCCTTCCTCCTGCCCGGCTGGAGAGCGGCACCTCCAGGCACCAGGCGAGCAGCAGGGTGGGAGCAGGGGCTGGGGGGGCAGCGGGGCCGGGGCGGGCAGCAGCGGGGCTGCCCAAAGGACACAGCCCCAAGGGAGCCACTGCAGGGAAGGATCCCGCAGATCCCGCCATTCCCTGTGCCCGCGGCACATCCCACCCTCACTGCTCCTCACAGCCCCTTCCACCCCTTGTCCAGCCCCAGGCAGGGGGGTCACAGCATCCTGGGCACAGCGCATCCCCTCCAGCCCTGGACAAGGAACCTCGCGGAGGAGCAGGGAATGCTGCAGCGAAGCCGGCACTCACTGGGCGTCCGGCTGCGGCTGCCTCCAGAGCCGCCGGCGCGTCGGCGTCGCCGCTGGGGCTGCTCTCGGTGCCCACGGCCGGGACGGGCGGCTCGTCCTGGTGCTGCCGGCTGTTGTCCGTGTGGGCATCGTGCGCGGGGCGCTCGGCGGCATCTCCGTCGCGGCTGCCGGGCAGGGCTGCCCGCGCGCGCTCCCCACTCGGGCCACTCTCCGCTGCTGTAGTCGGCGGCTCCGCGTCCCTGGTGCGGCTGCTCCGCGCGCTCCCCGCCAGCGCCGCCGCTGCGGGAAGCGGGCAGGAGCCGTGGGCACGGGGCGGCCTGGGGCCRCGGCCGCCTGCGCTGGGGCGCGTGGGGCTCCTCACCTTCGATTTCCTCAGCGCGCAGCTTGCGGATGGCAGCGCGGATCAGCTTGCGCTCCTCRTACTCGCTGGCCCCCCGCAGCTGCACGGGGACAGACCCGGTCGGGACACGGGACATGGGCTGAGCGTCCCCAGGAGCGGCTGGGACGCCCCACGGGCAGCAGGCTCCGCGCAGCAGCCCCCAGCCGGAGCCCCAGGCCCAGGGCACTTACCAGCTTGGTCAGCTCCTCCACGTCGGAGATGGATTCGAGCTGCTGGGACAGGGAGGCCAGGGCCTTCTGCTGCTCCTCCTCCAGCTGCTGCGACCTGCGCGGGGCGGAGGGCAGCGGAGCGGCTCGTCACATCCCAGGGGCCCCGCGCGCCAGGCTCTTCCTGTGCGGCTCCCACCCACCCRGCACCCTGCGATGGGGAGCACCGGGCTCGGGACGGGGACCCCRCTCTCACCGCAGCCAGTTCTCCTTGTTGTCCTGCCGGTGGCTGCCGCGCTCCGAGCGGAAGCGCTTGGATGCCAGCGCCTCCTCGTCCCGCTCCAGCTCCTGCCGCTGCAGCTCCCGGATGGCCGAGCGGATGCGGCGCCGCTCGGCCAGGTCCAGCGTCCCCTCCAGCTGCAAGCGGAGCAGGACAGAGCCCTTGTGCACCGAGCGCGGCCCCGGAGCCGCCCTCCGCCGGGCCGGCCGCCCACACGCGGCACAAAGGGGCCCTCTGTGCCGCTCTGCCCACGCGGGCCCTCGTCCCCCCCGGCACGCGGGATCCCGACACCCCATCGAGGGGGTGGCCGTGACCACTGCCAGGCGGCTCCCAGAGCCCAAGTCGGGAGCAGGAGCCRTCCCAGAGCAACAGCCCCCCAGGCGCCGTGACGGGTCCCCCGGATCAGCCCCCCCGCACACCCAGGGCCGATTCCACATGGGCGCCCGGCCCGCTGGGCGCCTCCGAGGGAGCCCGCAGGGCCCTTTCTCGTGGAACCCGTTAAAAACAGAGCCCCGTGACCCAAAGCAGGTGCCGCTGCTGGGGAGCTGGCTGCAGGAGCCAGGCTCAGCAACCCCCACGCAGCCCCCCGGGTGGGCTCGGCAGGCAGGGTCCCCGCGGGCACCGGCAGCGCTGGCCGGGCAGGACCCGTTGCCGCTGGCGCGGAGCAGCTCTGCCCACATTCCCCGGCTTGGAGCAGCGGGCGGACATGCTGCATGTCCCCCCGCTGCAGCCCCTATCGCACCCGCTGCAGCCGCTTTGCGCATCCTGTGGCCCCCGGAGCATCTTCCTGCCTGGCAAAGGGCCTGGGGGCTGCAGCCCTCTGCTGGGGTGTGTCCCCCCCCGCCGCGGCTCTATTGAAGGGGGCTTCCCCCCACAGAGCAGAGCTGGGACACACTGGAGAGGAGGAGGAGGAGGAAGAGGGAGGAAGGAAGGAAGGAAACAGGTGGGGAGGCTGCAGAGCAGGAAACCAGGCGCTCGCCTTTCCCATCCATGCTCCCGCTCCCCGGAAGGTCCTGCAGGGAAGGGATATGGGCTGCAAGGATGGGGACATGGYAACAGRGGACGGAAGGAGGTGGGCAGCTCCRCCAGGCTCTGCTTCCCGGTGCGGKACGCCCRGCTCCAGCGCACGCAGGGTGGAACGAGGGTGTGCGGAGAGCTGGGAAGAGCTGCCGGCCAAAACGCAGACCCYGAGAGCCCCTCTTGGAGGACACCAGGCTGGGGGCTCGGATGAGCAGGGAGGGCAGTGGGTCGGGCTCTCCTGCAGCTGCAGCCCATGGGCCGACAAAGGCGCCAGGAGGCCGTGCGGCTGCTCCACGAGCTGCCCACCGCCCCCGGGGTGCCCGGCGCAGGGCAGGGGCCGCATCCTCGTCCCCCGCCGGGGACAGCGCACGGGGCGGCAGAAAGGGCCGCCCGGGAGCCCACGTCAGCGCGGGGCCGGGCCGGGGAAAAGAGGCGGCTTTGAAGGCGCCGTGGCCGGGGGGGAAACGTGCCGGAAAGCGCAGCTGGGGCCGGGCGCCGCATAAGGGGCCGGCGGCCGCACAAAGCGGCTCCGCGGGCGGGCGCTGGCAACGCCACCACCGGCCTGCAGGATCCCATCCACGGCGGCCCCTCTGGGCCGGGCGTCACCAGCGCAGTGCCCAGGGCACCCATGGGGGCAACGACACGGTTGGAGCCCAGCCACACGGGAGCTCTGCCCTGGGCACAGGGCCCAGGTCCGTTCCCAAGGCGGCTCCTCGAAGCGTTCCCTGGGATCAGAGCTGCCTCCCACGGGCCGGCAGACAGAGGGGACACCTGGGGACAGCGGCGCGAGGGGGACCCAACAGCTCCAGTCTGGGAGCCACAYGGGACAGAGGCCGCATCTGGTCCCAGAGACCCCCAGCCCCTCTGGCTTCCAGCAGCTCCAGGGACACCCCCACGGTCCCGTTTTGGGAGAGGGGAGAAGAGGAAGAAAGAGCAGAGGGTCGGGGGGAGCCAGGAAGGAAGCAGGGGGAGCGGCAGCAGTTTTCCCTTATATGGGCTAATCCTCCTCCAGCTGCGCGGAGCCAAAAGGCGGCACGGGAGAAAAAAACGGGGAAAAAGAAGCAAATAAAGCCCTGGGCCTCCCCCTGTCATTCCRGAGCAGAGTCTCCGCAGCCAGCCTCGCACGGGGCAGATCCGAGGCCTGGGTGTGGGCAGCGCAGGGGGGTCAATGCCAGCCCCCCAAGTGCCCTGCGTAGGCAGGAAACCAAGGGGACAGGTCGGAGAACGGACACGGGGATGGGGGGAAGGCGGGAGCCCCATGGGCTGCTTTCCCCTTCAGCAGCACAAGCTGCTGCCCCAGGAGCCCTCAACTCCGCCACTCGGCTGGGAAGTGCAGGGGACCCGGGACAACCGAGGAAGCCGCCGGCCAAGAGGGCGGGAAGACTGGGGCACGAGCGGGGAGCCCCGAGCCCGCRGGACCCCCGAGCCGGCCGCGGGACCGGGTCGCCTCCCGCCCGCCCGCGCCCCAGCGGGCTCCTCCCTGCCGCGGCCCCGGTCCGGCCCCACTGCTCCCCTCGGAGCGACGGCGGCTCCGGGCAGGCGGGACGAGCGGCCGGTGCCCCGAGAGTGGCCGCTGGCGCGGGGCGGCCCCCGCGGGGATCCCCTCGGCCCCGCCGCCCGCCGGTCTCCCCAGCGCCGCCGCCCTGGTGCCGCCGCTGCCCCGTCCTCGCCGTCGCTCTCCTCGGAGCGCGCGGGCCCCGGGGCTGCCGCCTGTGCCCGGCGCATCCCGAGGCTCCCACGGCCTCGCGGCACCCCGACCCCTTCCTGTTCCCAGCGGCTCTTCCCGAGCTGACTCAGCTTCCTGCCGTTAACCATTCCCAGCCTCATTCCCAGCGCCCGCCGCTGTTTACAGCCCGCTCGGCCTCCGGGGCGGCCAAGCAAGACCRCGGCGCAGGGACCCGCCGGGGCTGCTCGGGCCGGCCCGGCCCGCGGGGTGCCCGGGGCTGCTCCGGGCGGACCCGCGCGTCCCGCAGCGGCAGCCTGCGGGATTGAGGCTCCGGGCGGCCGCAGCCGGACACCCCGGCTGCCGCTCGGGGTTCCCTGCGAGCCCGTCCGGCCCGGGGAGCCCAGGGCCGGGACGCGGCCCCCGGCCCTTCACCGAGCGGCTGAGCCGCGTGCCCGGGCAAAGCGGCCCCGCGGCCCCGGCGGGGC
>NW_020455552.1:695765-703519 GCF_003342845.1 Nothoprocta perdicaria | reverse complement strand
CGGCGATGGGCGCGGGCTCCGCGGCTCCCTGCGCCCCGGCGCGTCCCGGGCGCCGCCGCCGCCGTTYCGGGCGAGTGGCCCGCGTTGGAATGAGAGGGGAGCGGGAAACATCCTGGAAACGCTTCTGTCCCGCGCAGCTTCTTTCTTTCCGTGACAGCTCTTTGGAACCCCCAAATTCGGGTGTAAAGCGAGTGCCCCCCCAGCTGCTGCGGGCAGAGGTGCCGGGTCCCCCGGCACAGGGGCACACCCCCCCGGGTGGGTGTCCGCGCTGTCCCCCACCTCTGTGCGGAGCCGCTTCCAGAGGCGCCATCCCTGTGCCACGCAGAGGCCAGGGCGGCTCTCACGCCTTGGGCTGCACAGCGAGGTGGGGACACGTCCCTGGGACACGTCCCTGGCACCTTCCGCGCCGCCTCCTCCTGATCCCGATCCTTCGGTGCGATCCTGCAGGATGGGATGGTTTCCGCCTCCTCTGGGAGCAGTGTTTGGGGATCAGGGCCACGGGCCCTGACACGGCCCTGCATCCTCACCCATGGGAACTACTTGTGGCGGCTTCCAGCCTCCTGGGGCCTCTGCCCTCGGAGCCATCTGGCTGCAGTGCAGTTGCTCCCCAGCCTAGTGCTCCCAGCGCTGCCCCTGTGCAAGGGCCAGAGTTTCGAGCCGCTCAGCGCAGTGTCCCCAGCCCGCCGGATGGCAGCTCCAGACCCAGGGCCTCGGGAGGAGCCAACAGCCCAGCCCTCAGCTCTCCTTGRCGGTGCCTTCCCGGGATCAGCTCAGGCCGCTCTGGACCCCACAGGAGCTGGAAAYAGGGCCCAAACCCAGTGCCGGGACTGGGTCCCGCCAAGGCCGGAATCCCTCCAGGTCTCGGGCCAAGGCGGTCAGGGGACACGAGGGGGACGCAGCCGCGGTGGCCCYGCTCCCGGCCAGGACGGGCTCCTCTCTTGCAGGGAGCAGCTCCCGCCCTCCCTCCCAAGCGCTGCCCATTCACACAGCGCCGGCTCTGCCGGTGCTGCCAGGAAGCTCCGGAAGCTGCTCCCGCCGCGGCTGCCTGCGGAGCGGGACACGCCAGGCGGCAGCTCTGACCTCATCCCGCTCACCTGGGCACGCCTGACGCCCCCGGCGCGGCCACGGCGGCGCTGCCTGGTGTCAGGGCAGGATCCGGTCCCAGCGGAGCCGCCCCRCTCGGCCCGTCCCGCACCACGGGCAGGGGGAGGCGGCCGCCGTCCTCRGGGCTGGGCCAGGCGCCCCCTCCGCAGGGACCATCCGCCTGCTCCCCTTGGATCTGCTCCCGCYCTGGGGTTCTGCAGGCGCTCGGGCTCGCGGGATCTCACGCCTGCGGAACCAACGCGTCCCATGCGGCGGCCGGGAGCAGCTTCGGCACCCRCATGGCCGCCACGAGCGCCCGGCTGTGCCAGCGCCTCCGCCCTGGCCCAGGCACCGCGGCGGGGCCCGAGTCCCTCCCGCCGGGTGGGCACCAGGTCCACAGGGGCACCGGGAACGCAGAGGATCTCGACGCCTCCACAGCGCCGTCCCCACCGTCCCAGCGGCGGAGCTGCGTGCTCCAGAGGTCCAGCGCTGCTGGGAGCATCCCTGCGGACAGCCGGGGCGCCGGCRCCTCCTCCCCGCCTCGCGGCTACATTCCCAGGCCCTCGGTGACACACCAGGGTCCCTGCGGGCCCTTCCACAGTGACAGGCTCTGGCTCACAGCACACAGAGGTCTCCCCTGGGCACAGAGCACGGCACAGGAAAGGCTCCCTTGGGAATGTTGCCTTCCCTGGGAAGCCAGGCGTGTTTATTCTGCGTTCTTGAGCAAACAYGTGCACGGAGACACGCTTGTGGCACACAAACCAGCCCCGCCATCCTCAGCACGCTGGCCCCCGCATGGCACCTCCACCGGGGCCGCGGAGAAGCAGAGCAGCTCCCGTTAAACGAGAGAGGAGGCCGCCCCTGGAGACTGGGGCAGCTCCCGGCTCCCCAGCACAGCAGGGACAGGGAGCTTCGAGAGGGGCCAGCGCAGAGCGGCAGAGATGGCTGAGGGCCTGGAGCAGCTCTCAYACGAGSAGAGACTGAGCGAGCGGGGCCGGCTTAGCCTGGGSAAGAGAAGGCTGAGGGGAGATCTCATCGGTATGTGTAAGTTCATGAAGGGGGAATGGAGGGAGGAAGGGGCCAAGCTCTTCCCAGTGGTGGCCAGTGACAGGACGAGGGGCAATGGGGACAAGGTGAAACCCAGGCAGCTCCATCCCCATGTGAGGAAGAACTTCTTCGCTGTGAGGGTGCCTGAGCCCTGGCCCAGGCTGCCCAGGGAGGCTGGGGAGGCTCCTGCTCTGGAGATCTCCCATCCCACCTCGATGCGCCCGGGTGCCCCGTGCTCTGGGTGTCCCAGAGGAGCAGGGGCTGCACTGGATGAGCTCTCAGGGTCCCTGCCAACCTCAGCCCTTCTGGGATTGCAGGAGAGGCCACGGGCGCAGGCGCACGCGGTGGCGGGAAGGCCGCGCGCTGCCCGCCCGGCGCCTCGGCGGGACCCCCGCAGCGCAGGGCAGCAGCACCCCGGCACCAGCCGGCCCACGGAGCCTGCCAGGGCTGCTGAGTTGCTGGTGGAAGCCAYGTGCGACTGTCCCTGCACGTGGTATGTGTGGGCTTGGCTCTGGGTCACCCCTTCTGTGTCACCCTGCTGTGTCCCTCGGTGCGGCAATCGCCAGCGCGGAGCCGCATCCCAGCCTCACGGCAAGGCCCGGCACAGCCAGCCCGGCTGCACCGCTGCCTCCGTCCCTCCCGGCAGGGCTCGCAGCAGCCACAGGCTCCTCATCTCTTTCCTYCTGTAAAATTTTTGAAGATTAGGGTCTTTTTTTGATGATAATTTTCATTTAGTTCTTTCTCTGGYGGGACAGGGAATCAGAACTTGGTGAGGGGTTTGGGAGCTTGTGTGTGTGTGTCCTGGCCGTCCCCTCCCCAGCAGCCGCTCCCCGGCCCCTTCCCCAGCACGAGCTGGGTCCCCTGGGGCCACCTCAACCCTGGGGGTACCAGCACTTTCTGGCAAGGTGCCATCTTCTGTGTGCAAACATCAGACATCTTCCCAAATGTYGTGCATAATAAATCTTCCCTCTCGTTACTGTTCTTCTCCGTTGGTTTTGCAGCTCTCTCATAGACTTTTCTCCAATTCATGGCTGACTTGACATCCTCCTTCTACTCCCTTCTTCCTCTACACAAAATAAAATATGAAAGCAGCAGCTTGCAGAGCAACCCGTGCAGGGAACTGCAGTCTTAGGGCAGGGCTGGCTCTAGAACTTCTTGTCTAGACAGCTTATGTAAGAAAGATGCAAGAACGATGCCGAGAGCTGCCTGCTCGGGAGCCCTCCCTGCCCAGCTGCGACCRCGCCAAGTCCCGTGCTGCCTCTTAACCCCCGAGCGTGTCTGCTCGGCTGCCGCCCGCCTCAGTGACGCTGCATTCAAACGTCCACGCGCAACAGGCCCTTCCCCTGGCATCCAGGACGTGGTCGGAACTTCCCRGGGGAGATGGGAATGAACCTGGCCCGCACTGCTGGGGTAACAGAGCTGCCTGCGCCACAGCGCTGGGCGCAGTGCTCCCGCCGGCCCGCGCGGCCCTCGGGCTCCCTGCATCGCCCCATCCACGTTCCCGGCCTGCTCCCCTCTGCAGTCACCGTGGTGGGGCCCGCTGCAGGCTGAGCTCGCGCGGAGACCACGGTGCCGCGCTCCTCGAGGACCCCCGGGGCAGCGGGGAACCCCGCGCCCTCGTGACGCGAGGCTCGTGCTGCGGCCAACGGGGCTGCAGGCGGCTCCAGGCCGCGGCCCACGGAGCGYCCCGGGTGCCGGGCAGCGCGCAGGGTGCCAGGCGCCCTGCCAGCGCCAGCGGCCGCGTCGCCACAACCTGGACGAGTCCTCCTGCCAGGGAGCCCCAGCAGGAGCCCGACGCACCCGAGCGCCCAGCACRAGGGCACCCTGCTCCTGGCCAGGGCGCCCTCTCCACGCCGCTGCAGCTGGGAGCCTCGTCACGCACCCTCTGAGCGTCCCGGCCTGTTCCCACACATCATCTTCCACTTTCCCAGTGGAAAAGATTGTCACATCAAGAGCTATTTTCGAGGATTAACCAGGGATGAATTCTCTTTTTTTTTCCCCTTGCTATTACAGTACTTGGATCAAGGCCGCAGTTACATGTAAACAGTGTCGAGCAGAGCGACGGCCTCGTCGTGTCCAGAGCATCATCCGTGCAGCCGGCAAAGCAGCAGGTCTCTGAAGGGGGGGAAGGAAGTTCTGTCTTAGAGCAAAATATTTAGATTCTGTGGAATATTGGCCAATTACAATATTTTTATTCAAATAAAACATCTGTAAGAACACAGAAATAAATATTTGAAAACGTAATATACCAAAGCCCTGAGTCATTTCTGAAGCCGAAGTTTTCTCCCATTTTTCAAGCAGCTTCCCCATTTAGGGTTTGGAATGGGGATCACACCACACGCTGCAGCTGCTGTGGGTGGCAGGAGGGAAAGGAAAAAGAGAAAAGGTTTTCTCCTCTCCTCTTGCTCTCCTCTCCTCTTGCTCTTCTCTCCTCTTACTCTATCTCCTCTCCTCTCCTCTCGCTCTTCTTTCCTCCATCTTCTCCTCTTT
The DNA here is from genome assembly GCF_003342845.1 of Nothoprocta perdicaria. Lineage (NCBI taxonomy): Eukaryota > Metazoa > Chordata > Aves > Tinamiformes > Tinamidae > Nothoprocta > Nothoprocta perdicaria. The sequence continues at coordinate 698,899 of NW_020455552.1, read as the reverse complement.
CCTCTCCTCTTCTCTTCTTTCCTCTATCTTCTCTGCTCTCCTCTCGCTCTCCTCCTGGCCGCTGGCAGTGCTCTGTTCTGCCCAGCTCTCAAGCTCCCCTTCGCAGCCCTCTCGACGCAGCCCGTCGCACCCTTCCCTGCAGGACGGGCGCCACCAGGCCCAGGCCTTGGGTCCATCCACGCCAGGGGCTGACGCTGGGGCAGAGCAAACGTCGCCTCCTTCTCTCACTGTGCTGACTTCCCGCTTTCTGAGAGCTGTGAAGATGGTGAGGATGAGGCACGAGTCTCTCCCCCTGCCACACATCAGCGTTGTTATCTGCAGGCGCCTTGCACGGGGCACGGAACATCCTCGTTTCTGATCAACTTCCAACCTCAGCTGCTGGAATGTAGAGGCCGAGGCCAAGCAGGGAACACGACAAACAYGATGGGAGGCACAGAGAGCACCAATTCGAAAACAAGACGAGATGCTCAGAGATGGGTGAGAAGTCAGAAAGACTGGTAAGGGTTCAAAGGAGAGACCTTGGGAAGAAGGGGGTTGAAATCCGTGGGCCTCTCCGAGCAGCTCCACTGTCCTGCTCTTGGCTGCGCTGAGGCAGTCGCCAACGCACGCAGGCCACGACCACGTGCTTTGCTGAGCCGTGTATTTCTTCTCACCCTCCCATTTAACCAATCTCTGCTTTTTCTCATTTCTGTAGGGTCCAGTGCTGCTGCTTTTGGTCTTGCGCAGTAACTGCAGCCGTGGTGAGCGRTCCCAGCTGGCCAGCACTGCTCTCCCTGCTCTGGGGCCCTCCCCATGCAGGGCAGGTCCCACACTTCCCTCTCTCTTCCTGCTCTCTTCCTGCTCTCCCAGCGCAGCCCTGGTCAGGGCTCCTCTTGCAGGTCCTCTGCTCCGTCTGGCCGCGTCCTCTCCCTGGAACCCGCTGGGATAACCCCACGCCAGGGTGGCCAGCAAGCTGCACCTCACAGAAGCTCCTCAACGCTGCCACTGGCCTGTGGTTCAGCGGCCGTCTTGCTGACCTGGATGCATTAAACAGGCGGGGTGACATCCCCGGACTTCCTGCAGGAGACCCCGTGGGGACGGCAGGGCTGCCGGGGCCTCACTGCCACGCRGCGTGGACCCTGAGCCACGGCTGCTTTCCCTTAATCCTCTCTCAGAAATCCTCCTTTCCTGCGTCCTCCTGCATCTGAGCAACAAGAAGCAAGTCCAGGGTGAAGCTGCTGGAACACAAACAAGAGCCACATCCCCGGGCTCTGCTTTTCTTCGGCCCTTGATGCCACAGCTGCCTGTTGGCTGGGTCCTCGAGTGCGGCCCGTTGGCCCCGGCACGGCCGCACGCCAGGCAGCTCCTGTGTCTCCTCGCGGCTCCTCCGACGCCCTCCCAGCACAGCGGCTGGGCCCACGCTGTGTCYGGGGGACGTGGACTCCCTGCAGCGCACACGGGCAGGCCGCCCTTGCCGGGCACGTCCCGCCTCGAGGCCAAGGCCWAGGCCTGTCAGCTGCAGCGGGGCGGATCTCGCCAAACCTCGTCTGCCTCCGCCTCGAGTGAAGGGGCACCAACGTCTGCAGAGGTGGCTCCACGCACGGCACTGTCACTGTTCCCACCGCACAAAACGCTCGTTACCATCGACAGGCATCACTGAGGGAGGTTCTGATGAGAAGAACCCACAGAGGCTCCCCAAACACGTACGGCCACGTGCTCTACGTGTACCACAGCTCTGGGCAGCTGGATGCCACTTCCAAGCACTGCAAACCCTCGAGGTTTCGTGACCTCCTCGCTCCGGGACCGCGTCCTCAGCGGTTCCCAAGTCTGCCAAACTGGAATCACTTGCACTGTCCATATTAGGCCTGTCTGCCAGGGCCGTTCGCAGTGACGTGCTAAACCAAACAAGAAACAACAGGTTACGCAGTCCACACGGCTCAGAAAATGAGATAAAGTGTCTCTATTTACCCATGAACAAAAGGCATTTCACTAACTGGTCGCTGGGTTGAGAAGCCCTGTTCATTTCAGTAGAGGCCACTGAATATTTGCACCGGCCACGTCTTGGGCAGAGGGGCGGCTCGGGCTCGGGCAGGTTCTGCTCCACGTCCCCCTTTCCCYGCGGCCGGACATCTCCCTGCTCTTCTCCGTTCCTCCTTTTCCATTCCTCTGCCAACTCTCTCTATCCACAACCCCCTTTCCAACAGTCAGTGTCTTACTGCAAATGGGACCTAAACCGGTATTTTCCAAACAGGGCAACAAAACAACTCACCACAAACGCACAGGCTGGATGAGATCACCATTCCCAGCGTCACTTTTGGAGACGGTGCCATGCACCGCAGCAAACCCCGACGGCTTCCACTGCCACAAGCGCCTCTTGAGGCTGATCCTGCTGCCCAGGTTTTATTTGATACCACACCTGTGGAAGGGGCCCAGGAACGGGAAGCTACAGTCGACCTGCTCATGTAGCTGCTCATGTAGCACGGCAGCAAAGCGCCACCTTCCCGGGGGCCTGGAACGCGATGGGAGCTGAGGACAGGAACTGGAGCACCTCGCTTCACGCACACACCAAAATCCTTCAAATATTGGATCTTTAGCTCCCATTTGGATTCTCTGAGATGCCGGAAAGCAGCCATGCTGTTTCAAAGGCCATTTCAGGGGGATGTGATACGCTTTTCCCCGGGGGKGTTCAAGCACTAGCGGCACATCCCTGTCCCTGCAGACTCCAGCTTTCTGGACGCCGGTGGTTCATGGGAACAAGCTCCGCACCGGAGCTCAGCCCACCTCAGCATCCAGGATGAACCAAAGCATCCACGTGAGAGCGCTCACGGCCTTACACCCGCTCCTTATCCCGCTGCTCCAGCCCTGCTGAGCGCATTCCCATGCTCCCATGCCCATCCCTGCATCCACCGCTCCCAGCCCGCGCCGCTGGCCGAGGCCCCACGCAGCCGCCGGGGCTGGCGGAGGGGCAGGACTGGCCACCTGCAGCCTCTGGGGCCGCGTTTCCCCCTCTTCCCCCCGCCTCCATTATCCCGTTTTCCCCCGTTTCAGCAGTGCCCAAACGCAGCAGCTGGCCCAGTCCGGATCAAACTGGATCAGACCGGATTGGAGCAGACCTGAGCGGACGGGCCCCGCCCCCCGCGTCGCTCCGCCCCCCC